>NC_057811.1:121580680-121618846 GCF_018294505.1 Triticum aestivum | reverse complement strand
TCAGAGGTCATCGCAACTTTGGAACATGCGGGAAAAGATCGATAACGTGGCTCCAACCATGTTAACGTCGAAGAAAGTCGGATGACGCAAGGCTGGCATGCTACAACAGTACCACCTTGCTGCCCTTCATGTCACCACATGATTAGGCCACCTCTCATCAGAGGTCATCGCAACTTTGGAACATGCGGGAAAAGATCGATAACGTGGCTCCAACCATGTTAACGTCGAAGAAAGTTGGATGACGCAAGGCTGGCATGCTACAACAGTACCACCTTGCTGCCCTTCATGTCACTACATGATTAGGCCACCTCTCATCAGAGGTCATCGCAACTTCGGAACAACCGGGTCGTTGCCTTACGAGCAACGAGATATTTACCGACACTCATATGCCACACACAAACTTTCACATGAACATGCAAAACTTCTGCCATAACAAATGTCCAAACATGCTTGCCTGGTTCGGAGAAGTCGGAATCTAGCTCGGCGAAGTTCGCGGCTCCGTCACCTCTCCCGGAACCTACGGCAATCACGAAACGGGTACTAACGTGAAAACCAACACATGCACAGAAACTTTGCCAAATATTTCCCAAATAAATCCCATAAAAAACTAGACAAAATTTTAAGAATGTCAAAAAAGAATCACTCAAAAATACCTTTTTATTAAAAAGTTATAAAGGTTTCTATCCAGGGACCTTTCTGTAATGAAACAGAAAAGTTCCAGGGTTTTAACTGAGAAAACAGAAAACGGTTCGTTTGGAAATGCGCAAGCGCAATAGAGAAGACGTATTTTGCCCGAAGGCGTCAACAGAAAACGGTTCGGGGAAATAGAACAGAGGCTGACACGCGGGGCCCGCATGTCAGGTTTGAAAAGGCTCGCCGGCGCCCGAAGACGGCGGTGGACGCCGGCGTCGAACCACGGCGAGTTAGGAGAAACGGAGGGTACCAAGAGCTTCGGTGTCTTCTTCCGCGTCGGTGGGTGGTGGACTCGTCCAACGGGGAGCACCACGTCGACGGCGACACTATCTCCGGCGGACGGCGGCTCGGGTGAGGATGGGGAACTCCGGTGGAGGGCTGCAAGCTTCAAATTGAAGTGCGGGTCAGAACGAGAGATGCATGGTGAAGTTACTGGCAAGAGAATGGAGGCTGCGGAGCACACACGGGGGCGAATCGGGCTGGATCCCGTGGCGGGTCGCGGCGGCCGGAGTCGAGGAAGGAGACCTCCTCGGGGCTCTTCCAGTGGCTAGGCGTGCTCTAGAGGAAGTGCAAGGCTGGTGGGTGCTCGAGTTGAAGCTCGGGACCTCTATTTATAGGCAGATCGACGGGGTGGCCGTGAACGGAGAATCTCCGGCGAGCGATTACGGCGGAGCAGTGGGTTGGCAGAGGGTTTGAGCGGTCGGGCAGCATCGGTGGATGTTACGGGACTCGTTTTGCAGCTAAACAGAGCTGGCCCTGGCGAAATGGCGTCTGCCCATGGTGAGGTGACCGCACGGGCTCAACGGCGGCAGAGAGCGCACTCCGCGCCCTGCGGTTCACGACGAGAGCGGCAGCGCATTCGGGGGAGTGGACGGCCACGCGGCGGGCTCCGGTGGTTTGGGCGGCGCTGGGTGGAGTCGTCGGCGCCGTGTCTCCCGCTGGCGTCCGCAAAGCCGCCGCCGGCGTCGGTCACGGGGCGGCGCACCTCCTGCTGCCCGTCGCCGACGCCCGCAAGGTGCCAGGCGCTCGTGCGGTGCAGGAACAAGTGGGCGAGGACGAGGAGCAAGGCGACGCGGCGGTACTGGCGAGATCGATGCCCGTTTCTGAAGAAAACGACAACAAGCACTGAACTGAAACTCTGAAGTTACTGAAACTTGATAGTGACCATGCATTGCAGGTGTTCGACAGTAGGTTTTGGTAAAGAGGTAAATTTTGCTGGAGCTGTAACTTGGTGAGATGACCACTCAAAGCACCCAGGGGCTGCATGAATTTATTTGGAATTTTTGGAGAAGGTTTTGAATGAATTTCACCAAATTTGCCAAATCTGGTCCAAACTTGCAGCTGATGTAGTTTGAAAATTTTGAACTGGAGACCAGTGGATCTTCATGGTTCTAGGTTGAGGGTTCAAAGGACTAGGAGGGGAAAGAAGTTTGGTGGTAAAAGTCCAAACAGAAAATGGAGTTCCTTTGTAAATCTCCAAGAGGTAGAATAGAAGGCAGAAAATATTTGAATAGAATTTGAATGGAAAATAAATACATGGGGAGGTTCAACTTGCTGGATTTGATGTAAATCATGATCCAGAGGTGAGGGAGTGTTTAGGAGAGAGGATTTGCACTTATGCCATGGCAAGAAGGAATAGTTGAAAGTGGCAAAGTACCTTCCAAAAGCCATAGTGCAAATTCAGAAAAAGGTTTTCAAAAGTTCTTTTCCCAAATGAAAAAAAAACATTTTGTCTTGAGTCCAAATGAAGAGCAAGAACTCCCAAGGTCAAAGGCAGATCTTGGGTGAATCCAAATAAAATTTTTGCCATAAAGAAAATATATGAGAGGGAGAGTTCTCTTGAAGAAATTTTTTTAAATCACTCCCCTCAAGTCAAATAAAATCTTTTCAAAAAAAATCCAAATAAAAACTTGGGTGCCACAAGAAGTAGAAGTAATCGTTGGCGTGACAACTTCATGAAGACACGATGATGGAGATCATGATGATGGAGATCATGGTGTCATGCCGGTGATGAAGATGATCATGGCGCCCCGAAGATGGAGATCAAAGGAGCAATATGATACTGGCCATATCATGTCACTATTTGATTGCATGTGATGTTTATCATGTTTTACATCTTATTTGCTTAGAACGACGGTAGCTTAAATAAGATGATCCCTCGCAATAATTTCAAGAAAGTGTTCCCCCTAACTGTGCACCGTTGCGAAGGTTCGTTGTTTCGAAGCACCACGTGATGATCGGGTGTGATAGATTCTAACGTTCGAATACAACGGGTGTAAGCCATATGTGCACACGCAATACACTTAGGTTGACTTGACGAGCCTAGCATGTACAGACATGGCCTCGGAATGCGGAATACCGAAAGGTCGAGCATGAGTCGTATAGAAGATACGATCAACATGAAAAGATGTTCACCGATGTTGACTAGTCCGTCTCACGTGATGATCGGACACGGCCTAGTTGACTCAGATCATGTTTCACTTAGATGACTAGAGGGATGTCTATCTGAGTGGAAGTTCTTTGAATAATTTGATTAGATGAACTTAATTATCATGAACTTAGTCTAAAATCTTTACAATATGTCTTGTAGATCAAATGGCCCACGCTAATGTTGCCCTCAACTTCAACGCGTTCCTAGAGAAAACCAAGCTGAAAGATGATGGCAGCAACTATACGGACTGGGTCCGGAACCTGAGGATCATCCTCATAGCTGACAAGAAAGATTATGTCCTAGAAGCACCGCTAGGTGATGCACCCATCCCAGAGAACCAAGACATTATGAATGCTTGGCAGCAGCGTGCTGATGATTACTCCCTCGTTCAGTGCGGCATGCTTTACAACTTAAAACCGGGGCTCCAAAAGCGTTTTGAGCAACACGGAGCATATGAGATGTTCGAAGAGCTGAAAATGGTTTTCCAAGCTCATGCCCGGGTCGAGAGATATGAAGTCTCCGACAAGTTCTTCAGTTGTAAGATGGAGGAAAATAGTTCTGTCAGTGAGCACATACTCAAAATGTCTGGGTTATAGAACCGCTTGACTCAGCTGGGAGTTAATCTCCCGGATGACGCGGTCATTGACAGAATCCTTCAATCGCTTCCACCGAGCTACAAGAGCTTTGTGATGAACTTCAATATGCAGGGGATGGAAAAGACCATTCCTGAGGTATATTCAATGCTGAAATCAGCGGAGGTGGAGATCAAAAAGGAACATCAAGTGTTGATGGTGAATAAAACCACTATGTTCAAGAAAGGCAAGGGTAAGAAGAACTTCAAGAAGGACGGCAAGGGAGTTGCCGCGCCCGGTAAGCCAGTTGCCGGGAAGAAGCCAAAGAATGGACCCAAGCCTGAGACTGAGTGCTTTTATTGCAAAGGAAGTGGTCACTGGAAGCGGAACTACCCCAAGTACTTGGCGGACAAGAAGGCCGGCAACACCAAAGGTATATGTGTTGGGGAACGTAGTAATTTCAAAAAATTTCCTACGCACACGCAAGATCATGGTGATGCATAGCAATGAGAGGGGAGAGTGTTGTCCACGTACCCTCGTAGACCGAAAGTGGAAGCGTTAACACAACGCGGTTGATGTAGTCGTACGTCTTCATGATCCGACCGATCAAGTACCGAACGCACGGCACCTCCGAGTTCAGCACACGTTCAGCTTGATGACGTCCCTCGAACTCCGATCCAGCCGAGTGTTGAGGGAGAGTTTCGTCAGCACGACGGCGTGGTGACAATGTTGATGTTCTACCGACGCAGGGCTTCGCCTAAGCACCGCTACGATATTATCGAGGTGTAATATGGTGGAGGGGGGCACCGCACACGGCTAAGAGATCAATGATCAATTGTTGTGTCTATGGGGTGCCCCCTGCCCCCGTATATAAAGGAGCAAGGGGGAGGCCGCCGGCCAAGGAGGAGGGCGCGCCAAGGGGGGAGTCTTACTCCCACCGAGAGTAGGACTCCTCCTTTCCTTGTTGGAATAGGAGAAGGGAAGGGAGAAGGAGAAAGAAGGAAGGGGGCGCCCCCCCTCTCTAGTCCAATTCGGACTAGTCCATGGGGAGGGGTGCAGCCACCCTTTGGGGCCTTTCTCTCCTTTCCCGTATGGCCCATTAAGGCTCAATACGAATTCCCGTAACTCTCCGGTACTCCGAAAAATACCCGAATCACTCGGAACCTTTCCGAAGTCCGAATATAGTCGTCCAATATATCGATCTTTACGTCTCGGACATTTCGAGACTCCTCGTCATGTCCCCGATCTCATCCGGGACTCCGAACTCCTTCGGTACATCAAAACACATAAACTCATAATATATCCGTCATCGTAACGTTAAGCGTGCGGACCCTACGGGTTCGAGAACTATGTAGACATGACCGAGACACCTCTCCGGTCAATAACCAATAGCGGAACCTGGATGCTCATATTGGTTCCTACATATTCTACGAAGATCTTTATCGGTCAGACCGTATAACAACATACGTTGTTCCCTTTGTCATCGGTATGTTACTTGCCCGAGATTCGATCGTCGGTATCTCGATACCTAGTTCAATCTCGTTACCGGCAAGTCTCTTTACTTGTTCCGTAATACATCATCCCGCAACTAACTCATTAGTTACAATGCTTGCAAGGCTTATAGTGATGTGTATTACTGAGTGGGCCCAGAGATACCTCTCCGACAATCGGAGTGACAAATCCTAATCTCGAAATACGCCAACCCAACAAGTACCTTTGGAGACACCTGTAGAGCACCTTTATAATCACCCAGTTACGTTGTGACGTTTGGTAGCACACAAAGTGTTCCTCCGGTAAACGGGAGTTGCATAATCTCATAGTCATAGGAACATGTATAAGTCATGAAGAAAGCAATAGCAACATACTAAACGATCGAGTGCTAAGCTAACGGAATGGGTCAAGTCAATCACGTCATTCTCCTAATGAGGTGATCCCGTTAATCAAATGAAAACTCATGTCTATGGCTAGGAAACATAACCATCTTTGATTAATGAGCTAGTCAAGTAGAGGCATACTAGTGACACTCTGTTTGTTTATGTATTCACACATGTATTATGTTTCCGGTTAATACAATTCTAGCATGAATAATAAACATTTATCATGATATAAGGAAATAAATAATACTTTATTATTGCCTCTAGGGCATATTTCCTTCAGTCTCCCACTTGCACTAGAGTCAATTATCTAGTTCATCGCCATGTGATTTAACATCAATAGTTCACATCACCATGTGATTAACACCCATAGTTCACATCGTCATGTGACCAACACCCAAAGGGTTTACTAGAGTCAGTAATCTAGTTCACATCGCTAGTGATTAACAACCAAAGATTACTAAGGTGTGATCATGTTTTGCTTGTGAGATAATTTTAGTCAACGGGTCTGTCACATTCAGATCCGTAAGTATTTTGCAAATTTCTATGTCTACAATGGTCTGCACGCAGCTACTCTAGCTAATTGCTCCCACTTTCAATATGTATGTAGACCGAGACTTAGAGTCATCTAGATTAGTGTCAAAACATGCATCAACGTAACCCTTTACGACGAACCTTTTGTCACTTCCATAATCGAGAAACATATCCTTATTCCACTAAGGATAATTTTGACCGCTGTCCAGTGATCTACTCCTAGATCACTATTATACTCCCTTTCCAAAATCAGTGTAGGGTATACAATAGATCTGGTACACAGCATGGCATACTTTATAGAACCTATGGCCGAGGCATAGGGAATGACTTTCATTCTCTTTCTATCTTCTGCAGTAGTCACCTTTAAACTTGTCGAAAACCTTTTGCGACAATTCTAGCTTTGTAGATAGTAAGACTACTATCAGCGTCCGTCTTCCTCTTGAAGATCCATTTAATCTCAATGGCTTGCCGATCATTGGGCAAGTCAATCAAAGTCCATACTTTGTTCTCATACATGGATCTCATCTCAGATTTCATGGCCTCAAGCCATTTTGCGGAATCTGGGCTGATCATCGCTTCCTCATAGTTCGTAGGTTCGTCATGGTCAAATAACATGACCTCCAGAACAGGATTACCGTACCACTCTGGTGTGGATCTCACTCTGGTTTACCTACGAGGTTTGGTAGTAACTTGATCTAAAGTTACATGATCATCATCATTAACTTCCTCACTAATTGGTGTAGGAGTCACAGGAACAGATTTCTGTGATGAACTACTTTCCAATAAGGGAGCAGGTACAATTACCTCATCAAGTTCTACTTTCCTCCCACTCACTTCTTTCGAGAGAAAATCCTTCTCTAGAAAGGATCCATTCTTAGCAACGAATGTCTTGCCTTCGGATCTGTGATAGAAGGTGTACCCAACTGTCTCCTTTGGGTATCCTATGAAGACACATTTCTCCGATTTGGGTTTGAGCTTATCAGGATGAAACTTTTTCACATAAGCATCGCAACCCCAAACTTTAAGAAATGACAACTTTGGTTTCTTGCCAAACCACAGTTCATAAGATGTCGTCTCAATGGATTTAGATGGTACCCTATTTAACGTGAATGCAGCTGTCTCTAATGCATAACCCCAAAACGATAGTGGTAGATCGGTAGGAGACATCCTATATCGCACCATATCTAATAAAGTACGGTTACGATGTTCGGACACACCATTACGCTGTGGTGTTCCAGGTGGCACGAATTTGTGAAACTATTCCACATTGTTTTAATTGAAGACCAAACTCGTAACTCAAATATTTGTCTCCGCGATCAGATCGTAGAAACTTTATTTTCTTGTCACGATGATTTTCCACTTCACTCTGAAATTCTTTGAACTTTTCAAATGTTTCAGACTTATGTTTCATCAAGTAGATATACCCATATCTGCTCAAATCATCTGTGAAGGTCAGAAAATAACGATACCCGCCGCGAGCCTCAACACTCATCGGATCGCATACATCAGTATGTATTATTTCCAATAAGTCAGTTACTCGCTCCATTGTTCCGGAGAACGGAGTCTTTAGTCATCCTGCCCATAAGTCATGGTTCGCAAGCATCAAGTGATTCATAATCAAGTGATTCCAAAAGCCCATCAGCATGGAGTTTTCTTCATGCGCTTTACACCAATATGACCTAAACGGCAGTGCCACAAATAAGTTGCACTATCATTATTAACTTTGCATCTTTTGGCTTCAATATTATGAATATGTGTATCACTAAGACCGAGATCCAACGAAACATTTTCATTGGGTGTGTAACCATATAAGATTTTATTCATGTAAACAGAACAACAATTATTGTCTAACTTAAATGAATAACCGTATTGAAATAAACATGATCAAATCATATTCATGCTCAACGCAAACACCAAATAACACTTATTTAGGTTCAAGACTAATCCCGAAAGTATAGGGAGTGTGCGATGATGGTCATATCAATCTTGGAACCACTTCCAACACACATTGTCACTTCTCCCTTAACTAGTCTCTGTTCATTTTGCAACTCCCGTTTCAAGTTACTACTCTTAGCAACTGAACCAGTATCAAATACCGAGGGGTTGCTACGAACACTAGTAAAATACACATCAATAATCTGTATATCAAATATACCTTTGTCCACTTTGCCATCCTTCTTATCCACCAAATACTTGGGGCAGTTCTGCTTCCAGTGACCAGTCCCTTTGCAGTAGAAGCACCTAGTCTCAGGCTTAGGTTCAGACTTGGGCTTCTTCACTTGAGCAGCAACTTGCTTGCCATTTTTTTGAAGTTCCCCTTCTATCCCTTTGCCCTTTTCTTGAAACTAGTGGTCTTGTTAACCATCAACACTTGATGCTCTTTCTTGATTTCTACCTTCGTCGATTTCAGCATCGCGAAGAGCTCGGGAATTACTTTCGTCATCCCTTACATACTATCGTTCATCACGAAGTTCTACTAACTTGGTAATGGTGACTAGAGAATTTTGTCAATCACTATTTTATCTGGAAGATTAACTCCCACTTGATTCAAGCGATTGTAGTACCCAGACAATCTGAGCACATGCTCACTGCTTGAGCTATTCTCCTCCATCTTTTAGCTATAGAACTTGTTGGAGACTTCATATCTCTCAACTCGGGTATTTGCTTGAAATATTAACTTCAACTCCTGGAATATCTCATATGGTCCATGACGTTCAAAACGTCTTTGATGTCCCGATTCTAAGCCGTTAAGCATGCTGCACTAAACTATCAAGTAGTCATCATATTGAGCTAGCCAAACGTTCATAACGTCTGCATCTGCTTCTGCAATAGTTCTGTCACCTAGCGGTGCATCAAGAACATAATTCTTCTGTGCAGCAATGAGGATAATCCTCAGATCACGGATTCAATCCGCATCTTTGCTACTAACATCTTTCAACATAATTTTTCTCTAGGAACATATCAAAAATAAACACAGGGAAGCAACAACGCGAGCTATTGATCTACAACATAATTTGCAAAATACTATCAGGACTAAGTTCATGATAAATTTAAGTTCAATTAATCATATTACTTAAGAACTCCCACATAGATAGACATCCCTCTAATCATCTAAGTGATTACGAGATCCAAATCAACTAAACCATGTCCGATCATCACGTGAGATGGAGTAGTTTCAATGGTGAACATCACTATGTTGATCATATCCACTATATGATTCACGCTCGATCTTTCGGTCTCCGTGTTCCGAGGCCATATCTGCATATGCTAGGCTCGTCAAGTTTAACCTGAGTATTCCGCGTGTGCAACTGTTTTGCACCCGTTGTATTTGAACGTAGAGCCTATCACACCCGATCATCACATGGTGTCTCAGCACGAAGAACTTTCGCAACGGTGCATACTCAGGGAGAACACTTTTATCTTGAAATTTTAGTGAGAGATCATCTTATAATGCTACCGTCAATCAAAGCAAGATAAGATGCATAAAAGATAAACATCACATGCAATCAATATAAGTGATATGATATGGCCTTCATCATCTTGTGCTTGTGATCTCCATCTCCGAAGCACCGTCATGATCACCATCGTCACCAGCGTGACACCTTGATCTCCATCGTAGTATCGTTGTCGTCTCGCCAACTTATTGCTTTTACGACTATTGCTACCGGTTAGTGATAAAGTAAAACAATTACATGGCGATTGCATTGCATACAATAAAGCGACAACCATATGGCTCCTGCCAGTTGCCGATAACTTGGTTACAAAAACATGATCATCTCATACAATAAAATATAGCATCATGTCTTGACCATATCACATCACAACATGCCCTGCAAAAACAAGTTAGACGTCCTCTACTTTGTTGTTGCAAGTTTACGTGGCTGCTACGGGCTTAGCAGGAACCATTCTTACCTACACATCAAAACCACAACGATAGTTTGTCAAGTTGGTGCTGTTTTAACCTTCGCAAGGACCGAGCGTACCCACACTCGGTTCAACTAAAGTGAGAGAGACAGACACCCGCCAGTCACCTTTAAGCAACGAGTGCTCGCAACGGTGAAACCAGTCTCGCGTAAGCGTACACGTAATTTCGGTCCGGGCCGCTTCATCTCACAATACTGCCGAACCAAAGTATGACATGCTGATAAGCAGTATGACTGATATCGCCCACAACTCACTTGTGTTCTACTCGTGCATAGCATCAACGCATAAAACCAGGCTCGGATGCCACTGTTGGGGAACGTAGTAATTTCAAAAAATTTCCTACGCACACGCAAGATCATGGTGATGCATAGCAACGAGAGGGGAGAGTGTTGTCCACGCACCCTCGTAGACCGAAAGCGGAAGCGTTAACACAACGCGGTTGATGTAGTCGTACGTCTTCACGATCCGACCGATCAAGTACCGAACGCACGGCACCTCCGAGTTCAGCACACGTTCAGCTCGATGACGTCCCTCGAACTCCGATCCAGCCGAGTGTTGAGGGAGAGTTTCGTCAGCACGACGGCGTGGTGACAATGTCGATGTTCTACCGACGCAGGGCTTCGCCTAAGCACCGCTACGATATTATCGAGGTGTAATATGGTGGAGGGGGGCACCGCACACGGCTAAGAGATCAATAGATCAATTGTTGTGTCCATGGGGTGCCCCCTGCCCCCGTATATAAATGAGCAAGGGGAGAGGCGGCCGGCCTAGGAGGAGGGCGCGCCAAGGGGGGGAGTCCTACTCCCACCGGGAGTAGGACTCCTCCTTTCCTTGTTGGAGTAGGAGAAGGGAAGGGAGAAGGAGAAGGAAGGAAGGGGGCGCCCCCCTTCCCTAGTCCAATTCGGACTAGTCCATGGAAAGGGGTGCGTCCACCCTTTGGGGCCTTTCTCTCCTTTCCCGTATGGCCCATTAAGGCCCAATACGAATTCCCGTAACTCTCCGGTACTCCGAAAAATACCCGAATCACTCGGAACCTTTCCGATGTCCGAATATAGTCGTCCAATATATCGATCTTTACGTCTCGGCCATTTCGAGACTCCTCGTCATGTCCCCGATCTCATCCGGGACTCCGAACTCCTTCGGTACATCAAAACACATAAACTCATAATATATCCGTCATCGTAACGTTAAGCGTGCGGACCCTACGGGTTCGAGAACTATGTAGACATGACCGAGACACCTCTCCGGTCAATAACCAATAGCGGGACCTGGATGCCCATATTGGCTCCCACATATTCTACGAAGATCTTTATCGGTCAAACCGCATAACAACATACGTTGTTCCCTTTGTCATCGGTATGTTACTTGCCCGAGATTCGATCGTCGGTATCTCAATACCTAGTTCAATCTCGTTATCGGCAAGTCTCTTTACTCGTTCCGTAATACATCATCCCGCAACTAACTCATTAGTTGCAATGCTTGCAAGGCTTATAGTGATGTGCATCACTGAGTGGGCCCAGAGATACCTCTCCGACAATCGGAGTGACAAATCCTAATCTTGAAATACGCCAACCCAACAAGTACCTTTGGAAGCACCTGTAGAGCACCTTTATAATCACCCAGTTA
The DNA here is from genome assembly GCF_018294505.1 of Triticum aestivum. Taxonomy (NCBI): domain Eukaryota; kingdom Viridiplantae; phylum Streptophyta; class Magnoliopsida; order Poales; family Poaceae; genus Triticum; species Triticum aestivum. The sequence goes on along the minus strand of NC_057811.1, from coordinate 121,607,192 downwards.
CGTTGTGACGTTTGGTAGCACACAAAGTGTTCCTCCGGTAAACGGGAGTTGCATAATCTCATAGTCATGGGAACATGTATAAGTCATGAAGAAAGCAATAGCAACATACTAAACGATCGAGTGCTAAGCTAACGGAATGGGTCAAGTCAATCACATCATTCTCCTAATGATGTGATCCCGTTAATCAAATGACAACTCATGTCTATGGCTAGGAAACATAACCATCTTTGATCAACGAGCTAGTCAAGTAGAGGCATACTAGTGACACTCTGTTTGTCTATGTATTCACACATGTATCAAGTTTCCGGTTAATACAATTCTAGCATGAATAATAAACATTTATCATGATATAAGGAAATAAATAATAACTTTATTATTGCCTCTAGGGCATATTTTCTTCAGTCTCCCACTTGCACTAGAGTCAATAATCTAGTTCACATCGCCATGTGATTTAACATCAATAGTTCACATCACCATGTGATTAACACCCATAGTTCACATCGTCATGTGATCAAACACCCAAAGGGTTTATAGAGTCAGTAATCTAGTTCACATCGCTTTGTGATTAACACCCAAAGAGTACTAAGGTGTGATCATGTTTTGCTTGTGAGATAATTTTAGTCAACGGGTCTGTCACATTCAGATCCGTAAGTATTTTGCAAATTTCTATGTCTACAATGCTCTGCGCGGAGCTACTCTAGCTAATTGCTCCCACTTTCAATATGTATCTAGACCGAGACTTAGAGTCATCTAGATTAGTGTCAAAACTTGCATCGACGTAACCCTTTACGACGAACCTTTTATCACTTCCATAATCGAGAAACATATCCTTATTCCAGTAAGGATAATTTTGACCGCTGTCCAGTGATCTATTCCTAGATCACTATTGTACTCCCTTGCCAAAATCAGTGTAGGGTATACAATAGATCTGGTACACAGCATGGCATACTTTATAGAACCTATGGCCGAGGCATAGGGAATGACTTTCATTCTTTTTCTATCTTCTGCCGTGGTCGGGCTTTGAGTCTTACTCATTTTCACACCTTGTAACACAGGCAAGAAACTCTTTCTTTGACCATTCCATTTTGAATCACTTCAAAATCTTGTTAAGGTATGTACTCATTAAAAAACTTATCAAGCGTCTTGATCTATCTCTATAGATCTTGATGCTCAATATGTAAGCAGCTTCACCGAGGTCTTTCTTTGAAAAACTCCTTTCAAACACTCCTTTATGCTTTGCAGAATAATTCTACATTATTTCCGATCAACAATATGTCATTCACATATACTTATCAGAAATGTTGTAGTGCTCCCACTCACTTTCTTGTAAATACAGGCTTCACCGCAAGTCTGTATAAAACTATATCCTTTGATCAACTTATCAAAGCGTATATTCCAACTCCGAGATACTTGCACCAGTCCATAGATGGATCGCTGGAGCTTGCATATTTTGTTAGCACCTTTAGGATTGACAAAACCTTCTGGTTGCATCATATACAACTCTTCTTTAATAAATCCATTAAGGAATGCAGTTTTGTTTATCCATTTCCCAGATTTCATAAAATGCGGCAATTGCTAACATGATTCGGACAGGCTTAAGCATAGATACGAGTGAGAAACTCTCATCGTAGTCAACACCTTAAACTTGTCGAAAACCTTTTGCGACAATTCTAGCTTTGTAGATAGTAACACTACTATCAGCGTCCGTCTTCCTCTTGAAGATCCATTTTAATCTCAATGGCTCGCCAATCATTGGGCAAGTGAATCAAAGTCCATACTTTGTTCTCATACATGGATCTCATCTCAGATTTCATGGCCTCAAGCCATTTTGCGGAATCTGGGCTGACCATCGCTTCTTCATAGTTCGTAGGTTCATCATGGTCAAGTAACATGACCTCCAGAACAGGATTACCATACCACTCTGGTGCGGATCTCACTCTGGTTGACCTACGAGGTTGGTAGTAACTTGATCTGAAGCATCATGATCATCATCATTAACTTCCTCACTAATTGGTGTAAGCATCACTGGAACTGATTTCAGTGATGAACTACTTTCCAATTTGGGAGAAGGTACAGTTACCTCATCAAGTTCTACTTTCCTCCCACTCACTTCTTTCGAGAGAAACTCCTTCTCTAGAAAGGATCCATTCTTAGCAACGAATATCTTGCCTTCGGATCTGTGATAGAAGGTGTACCCAACAGTAACTTTTGGGTAACCTATGAAGACGCACTTTTCCGATTTGGGTTTGAGCTTATCAGGATGAGACTTTTCACATAAGCATCACAACCCCAAACTTTAAGAAACGACAACTTTGGTTTCTTGCCAAACCACAGTTCATATGGTGTCGTCTCAAACAGATTTAGATGGTGCCCCTTTTTTTTACATGAATGCAGCGGTCTCTAATGCATAACCCCAAAACTATAGTGGTAAATCGGTAAGAAACATCATAGATTGCACTATATCCAATAAAGTACGGTTACGATGTTCGGACACACCATTACACTGTGGTGTTCCAGGTGGCGTGAGTAGTGAAACTATTTCACATTGTTTTAACTGAAGGCCAAACTCGTAACTCAAATACTCTTCTCCACGATCAGATCGTAGAAACTTTATTTTCTTGTTACGATCATTTTCCGCTTCACTCTGAAATTATATGAACTTTTCAAATGTTTCAGACTTCTGTTTCATTAAGTAGATATACCCATATCTGCTCAAATCATCTGTGAAGGTCAGAAAATAATGATACCTGCTATGAGCCTCAATATTCATCGGACCACATACATCTGTATGTATGATTTCCAACAAATCTGTTGCTCTCTCCATAGTTCCGGAGAACGTCGTTTTAGTCATCTTGCCCATGAGGCACGGTTCGCAAGCATCAAGTGATTCATAATCAAGTGATTCCAAAATCCCATCAGTATGGAGTTTCTTCATGCGCTTTACACCAATATGACCTAAACGGCAGTGCCACAAATAAGTTGCACTATCATTATTAACTTTGCATCTTTTGGCTTCATTATTATGAATATGTGTATCACTACGATCGGGATCCAACAAACCATTTTATTGGGTGTATGACCATAGAAGGTTTTATTCATGTAAACAGAACAACAATTATTCTCTAATTTAAATGAATAACCGTATTGCAACAAACATGATCAAATCATATCCATGCTCAACGCAAACACCAAATAACACTTATTTAGTTTCAACACTAATCCCGAAAGTATAGGGAGTGTGCGATGATGATCATATCAATCTTGGAACTACTTCCAACACACATCGTCACCTCGCCTTTTACTAGTCTCTGTTTATTCTGCAACTCCCATTTCGAGTTACTAATCTTAGCAACTGAACCAGTATCAAATACCGAGGGGTTGCTATAAACACTAGTAAAGTACACATCAATAACATGTATATCCAATATACCTTTGTTCACTTTGCCATCCTTCTTATCCACCAAATAGTTGGGGTAGTTCCGCTTCCAGTGACTAGTCCCTTTGCAGTAGAAGCACTTAGTCTCAGGCTTAGGTACAGACTTGGGCTTCTTCACTTGAGTAGCAACTTGCTTGACGTTCTTTTTGAAGTTCCCCTTCTATCCCTTTGCCCTTTTCTTGAAACTAGTGGTCTTGTTAACCATCAACACTTGATGTTTTTCTTGATTTCTACCTTCGTCGATTTCAGCATCACGAAGAACTCGGGAATTACCTTCGTCATCCCTTGCATACTATAGTTCATCACGAAGTTCTACTAACTTGGTGATGGTGACTAGAGAATTCTGTCAATCACTATTTTATCTGGAAGATTAACTCCCACTTGATTCAAGCGATTGTAGTACCCAGACAATCTGAGCACATGCTCACTGCTTGAGCTATTCTCCTCCATCTTTTAGCTATAGAACTTGTTGGAGACTTCATATCTCTCAACTCGGGTATTTGCTTGAAATATTAACTTCAACTCCTGGAACATCTCATATGGTCCATGACGTTCAAAACGTCTTTGAAGTCCCGATTCTAAGCCGTTAAGCATGGTGCACTAAACTATCAAGTAGTCATCATATTGAGCTAGCCAAACGTTCATAACGTCTGCATCTGCTCCTGCAATAGGTTCGTCACCTAGCGGTGCATCGAGGACATAATTCTTCTATGCAGCAATGAGGATAATCCTCAGATCACGGATCCAATCCGCATCATTGCTACTAACATCTTTCAACATAATTTTTCTCTAGGAACATATCAAAATAAACATAGGGAAGCAACAACGCGAGCTATTGATCTACAACATAATTTGCAAAATACTATCAGGACTAAGTTCATGATAAATTTAAGTTCAATTAATCATATTACTTAAGAACTCCCACCTAGATAGACATCCCTCTAATCCTCTAAGTGATCACGTGATCCATATCAACTAAACCATGTCCGATCATCACGTGAGATGGAGTAGTTTCAATGGTAAACATCACTATGTTGATCATATCTACTATATGATTCACGCTCGACCTTTCAGTCTCCGTGTTCCGAGGCCATATCTGCATATGCTAGGCTCGTCAAGTTTAACCTGAGTATTCCGCGTGTGCAACTGTTTTGCACCCGTTGTATTTGAACGTAGAGCCTATCACACCCGATCATCACGTGGTGTCTCAGCACGAAGAACTTTCGCAACGGTGCATACTCAGGGAGAACACTTATATCTTGAAATTTAAGTGAGGGATCATCTTATAATGCTACCGTCAATCAAAGCAAGATAAGATGCATAAAAGATAAACATCACATGCAATCAATATAAGTGATATGATATGGACATCATCATCTTGTGCTTGTGATCTCCATCTCCGAAGCACCGTCATGATCACCATTGTCACCGGCGCGACACCTTGATCTCCATCGTAGCATCGTTGTCGTCTCGCCAACTATTGCTTTTACGACTATCGCTACCGCTTAGTGATAAAGTAAAACATTAACATGGCGATTGCATTTCATACAATAAAGCGACAACCATATGGTTCCTGCCAGTTGCTGATAACTTGGTTACAAAACATGATCATGTGATACAATAAAATATAGCATCATGTCTTAACCATATCACATCACAACATGCCCTGCAAAAACAAGTTAGACGTCCTCTACTTTGTTGTTGCAAGTTTTACGTGGCTGCTACGGGCTTACAAGAACCGTTCTTACCTACGCATCAAAACCACAACGATAGTTTGTCAAGTTGGTGCTGTTTTAACCTTCGCAAGGACCGGGCGTAGCCACACTCGGTTCAAGTAAAGTGAGAGAGACAGACACCCGCCAGTCACCTTTAAGCAACGAGTGCTCGCAACGGTGAAACCAGTCTCGCGTAAGCGTACGCGTAATGTCGGTCCGGGCCGCTTCATCTCACAATACCGCTGAACCAAAATATGACATGCTGGTAAGCAGTATGACTTATATCACCCACAACTCACTTGTGTTCTACTCGTGCATATAACATCAACGCATAAAACCAGGCTCGGATGCCACTGTTGGGGAACGTAGTAATTTCAAAAAATTTCCTACAAACACGCAAGATCATGGTGATGCATAGCAACGAGAGGGAGAGTGTTGTCCACGTACCCTCGTAGACCGAAAGCGGAAGCATTAACACAACGCGGTTGATGTAGTCGTACGTCTTCACGATCCGACCGATCAAGTACCGAATGCACGGCACCTCCGAGTTCAGCACACGTTCAGCTCGATGACGTCCCTCGAACTCCGATCCAGCCGAGTGTTGAGGGAGAGTTTCGTCAGCACGACGGCGTGGTGACGATGATGATGTTCTACCGACGCAGGGCTTCGCCTAAGCACCGCTACGATATTATCAAGGTGTAATATGGTGGAGGGGGGCACCGCACACGGCTAAGAGATAAATATATCAATTGTTGTGTCCATGGGGTGCCCCCTGCCCCCGTATATAAAGGAGCAAGGGGGAGGTGGCCGGCCTAGGAGGAGGGCGCGCCAAGGGGGAAAGTCCTACTCCCACCGGGAGTAGGACTCCTCCTTTCCTTGTTGGAGTAGGAGAATGGAAGGGAGAAGGAGAAGGAAGGAAGGGGGCACCCCCCTTCCCTAGTCCAATTCGGACTAGTCCATGGGGAGGGGTGCGGCCACCCTTTGGGGCCTTTCTCTCCTTTCCCGTATGGCCCATTAAGGCCCAATACGAATTCCCGTAACTCTCCGGTACTCCGAAAAATACCCGAATCACTCGGAACCTTTCCGATGTCCGAATATAGTCGTCCAATATATCGATCTTTACGTCTCGACCATTTCGAGACTCCTCGTCATGTCCCCGATCTCATTCGGGACTCCGAACTCCTTCGGTACATCAAAACTCATAAACTCATAATAAAACTGTCATCGTAACGTTAAGCGTGCGGACCCTACGGGTTCGAGAACTATGTAGACATGATCGAGACACATCTCCGGTCAATAACCAATAGCGGGACCTGGATGCCCATATTGGCTCCCACATATTCTACGAAGATCTTTATCGGTCAAACCGCATAACAACATACGTTGTTCCCTTTGTCATCGGTATGTTACTTACCCGAGATTCGATCGTCGGTATCTCAATACCTAGTTCAATCTCGTTACCGGCAAGTCTCTTTACTCGTTCCGTAATACATCAACCCGCAACTAGCTCATTAGTTGCAATGCTTGTATGGCTTATAGTGATGTGCATTACTGAGTGGGCCCAGAGATACCTCTCCGACAATCGGAGTCACAAATCCTAATCTCGAAATACGCCAACCCAACAAGTACCTTTGGAAGCACCTGTAGAGGACCTTTATAATCACCCAGTTACATTGTGACATTTGGTAGCACATAAAGTGTTCCTCCGGTAAACGGGAGTTGCATAATCTCATAGTCATAGGAACATGTATAAGTCATGAAGAAAGCAGTAGCAACATACTAAACGATCGAGTGCTAAGCTAACGGAATGGGTCAAGTCAATCACATCATTCTCCTAATGATGTGATCCAGTTAATCAAATGACAACTCATGTCTATGGCTAGGAAACATAACCATCTTTGATCAACGAGCTAGTCAAGTAGAGGCATACTAGTGACACTCTGTTTGTCTATGTATTCACACATGCATCAAGTTTCCGGTTGATACAATTCTAGCATGAATAATAAAGATTTATCATGATATAAGGAAATAAATAATAACTTTATTATTGCCTCTAGGGCATATTTCCTTAAGTCGGGCCCGATGACTCTCTTCTGTGACAACACTGAAGCTATTGCCCTTGCCAAGGAGCCCAGGTTTCACAGGAAGACCAGGCATATCAAGCGTCGCTTCAACTCCATTCGTGAAAAAGTTCAAAATGGAGACATAGATATTTGTAAAGTACATACAGACCTGAATGTAGCAGATCCGTTGACTAAACCTCTCCCTAGAGCAAAACATGATCAACACCAGAACTCTATGGGTGTTCGATTCATCACAATGTAACTAGATTATTGACTCTAGTGCAAGTGGGAGACTGTTGGAAATATGCCCTAGAGGCAATAATAAAATGGTTATTATTATATTTCCTTGTTCATGATAATTGTCTATTGTTCATGCTATAATTGTGTTATCCGGAAATCGTAATACATGTGTGAATACATAGACCACAACATGTCCCTAGTGAGCCTCTAGTTGACTAGCTCGTTGATCAACAGATGTCACGACCGGTTTTTCAATAAAATATTTATTGAGAGACCAATCCCTTTTACGGACCAGTAAAGAAGAATTCCTTCTCACTGGTAGACAATATCTTGGTCACAGAAGAAAAATACCAGGAGTACTGAATATAATACAAGGTTGAGCGGGGACTGCTCAACAATTTATTACATGTACGCCGATAAAACATAACGGCGGATAGGGTGGCAAGACTACTAACTCACGATAACAACGGTGGTGGAAGTATCACCGCGAAGTGGGTGATATGACTCCTGAAAACTACAGCTCTTCGAGCGTCGGAGTGAGGCTCGAGGAGACTTATTGCGGGTGGCGGAAGCGTATATGATACAAGTGACCAATGTCCGGGATCGCACAAGACTGACTGGGACTCCTCTAGGCGTCGGACGCACTATCAAATCTTCATCCAAGAGATCGCCTTCGTCAACATTTGGCCAAATCAACAAGCCAGGTGAGTACTATGAAAGTACTCGCAAGACAATTTGGACATAAGATATAACAAATGTAAACATGAAGCATATGAACAGATTAACCAGTGCGTTCAGACATAGAGATAATAATGCATGGGAAAATAACAGAGAAGTCGGGCGGTAGTCCTCCCGAAATCCCAAAATAAATACTGGGTGTCAAACGAGGGTCTGAATGACTCCTCGAGAGGAAACTGCAAGAATAGTAATACCGGTGCCAAACGAGGGTCTGAATGACTCCTCAAGAGGAAACTGCAAGAATAATAATGCCGCAGTCGGGCGTCAGGGCGACACCACATAAAGGGCTTATAACAGAAAATAAAAGACAAACATGCCACAGTCGGACGTCTGAGCGACATCACATAAAGGGCTTATATTGTAGCTCAATAATTCAGTAGCTCGAGAACATAAATTATTACGAGTGCGAGACAAATATAAGGTTAGTCCATCCGCAGGAATAACAATTAAACTGGGTTTACCACTTGAGCTTGTCCACCGGGGATAAATTTCCACGAGGATAGATATGGATATACTGATCACCCTACTTGATCATGGATACGATGACTCGGAAGGATTTGACTCTGCAGAGTTTGTACTTAACCACAGCCAACGGATTTCAGTAGTCACGTGGACTAGTTCCGTTTACGATGTTTTGGAAGAAACACGTCTAACCAGTACACACCAATTCAACATTCCGAAGCCAGGGATCACCCTCGGCAACGTTCAAAAAAAACCTTGAGACGGGGAGGCTACAACCTCGCGTAGCATGGGATCAAATTTCTATACGCGCGCTCTAAGGGGGTGCCCCCCCGTCTCGGTCCCAACCGGAAACACCCATGCCCCCTGACCGGATGACTGACTTTAATCCAGGGCCATGGAACCATCATCCCGGCCCCTCTGTTTGGTGTGTACACGGAAAGAGGTTACCAACTTACTAAACCGCATCCTGGCAAAAGAAACATGTGGTAGCATGGAAGGGAAAAGAACGATAACGTGACTCCGTCCACGTCAACGTCGGAATTAGTCGGATGACGCAAGGCTGGTATGCTACAACAGTACCACCTTGCTGCCCTTCATGTCACCACATGATTAGGCCATCTCTCACCAGAGATCATCGCAACTTTGGGACATACGGGTAGTTGCCTCACAAGCAACGAGGTACTCACCGACACTCATATGCCACGCACAAACTTACACGCAAACATGCAAAACACCTATCATATCAAAGGTTCAAACATGCTTGCCTAGTTCGGAGAAGTCGGAGTCTAGCTCGGCGAAGTTCGCGGCTCCGTCACCTCTTCCGGAACCTACGGCATAACGAAAAATGCATACTAACGTGAAAACCAACGTGTGCATAAAAGTTGTCCCAAATTTTTTCCAAATAAATCCCATAAAAAACTAGACAAAAATTTAAGACTGTCAGAAAAAGAATCACTCAAAAATCACTTTTTATTAAAAAGTTACAAAGGTTTCTGTCCAAGGACTCATCTGTAATGAAACAGAAAAGTTCCAGGGGCTTAACTGAGAAAACAGAAAACGCTTCGGAAAGAAACGCGCCAGCTCAAAGGGAAGACGTATTTGCCCGAAGGCGCCAACAGAAAACGTTTCGAGGGAGAAAAGAATAGAGGCTGACAGGGGGGTCCACATGTCAGGTTTAAAAAGGCTCGCCGGCGCCCGAAGACTGCGGTGGTCGCCGGCGTCGAACCATGGCGAGACAGGGAGATCGGAGTGTACCAAGAGCTTCAGCGTGTCCTTCCGCGTCGGTGGGTGGTGGACTCGACCGACGGAGAGCACCACATCGACGGCGACACTTTCTCCGGCGGACGGCGGCTCGGGTGATGGTGGAGAACTCCGGTGGGTGCTGCAAACTCCGAATTGAAGTGCGGGTCAGGAGAGTGGATGCATAGGGAAGCTACTGGCAGGAGTTGGGGGTTAGAGGTGCACGCACGGGAGGGAATCGAGCTGGATCCCGTGGCGGGTCGCGGCGGCCGGAGCTGAGGAAGGAGACTTCCTCGGGGCGCTTCCAGTGGCTAGGCAGGGTCTTGGTGGAGTGCAGAGGTGGTGTGGGCTCGAGTTGAAGCTCGGGGCCTCTATTTATAGGCGGATCGAGGGGGTGGCCGTGAACGGGGTTGCTCCGGCGAGCAATTACGGCGAGGCAGTGTCTTGGCAGGGAGCTTAAGTGGCCAGGCAGCATCAGTGAGATGTACTGGTGTCGTTCCCCCGCTAATCCTGGTCGGTCGTGGCGTAATGGCGTCGGTCCACGGTGGGGTGGCCGCACGGGCACGACGGCGGCAGAGAGCGCGCTCCGCGCCCAGCGGTTCACGACGAGAGTGGCAGCACGCACGGGGGAGTGGGTGGCCACGCGGCGGCCTCCGGTGGCTTGGGCGGCGCTGGGTGGCGCCGTTTACGCTGCGCCTCTCTCTGGCGGCCGCAAAGCTGCCGCTGGCGTCGGTCACGGGGCGGCTTACCTCCTCCAGCACGTCGCCGACGCCCGCAAACATCCAGGCGTTCGTGCGGTGCAGGAACAAGGGGGAGGGGACGGGGAGCAAGGCGCCAACGCGGCACTGTCGAGATCGACAACAGGTTCTGAAGAAAACGACAGTAGATCACTGAACTGCATTTCTGAATCTCTGAACTTGACATTGACAATGCTCTGCAGGTGTTCGACAGAATGATTTGGCATGAAGAAAAATTTTCCTGGGGCTGGGACTTGGTGAGGTGACCTCTCAATGCACCCAGAGGCTGCCTGATTTTTCTCAAAATTTCTGGAGAAGGATTTGAATGAATTTCATCAAATTTGACAAATCTGGTCCAAACTTGCAGCAAGTATAGTTTGAAAAAATTTGAACTGTAGACCAGTGGATCTTCATGGATCTTGGTTGAGGGTTCAAAGGACTAGGAAGGGGAATTGGTTTGGGGGCAAAAATCACAACAGAAATGGTAGCTCCTTTGTAAATCACCAAGGGCTAGAATGGAAGGCAGAAATTGTGTTGATAAGATTTAAATGGAAAATAAACATATGGAGAGGTTCAACTTGCTGGATTTGATGCAAATCATGATCCAAAGATGAGGGAAGGTTTATGAGAGTGGATTTGCACTAAGGCCATGGCAAGAGAGATTTGTTGAAAGTGGTAAAGGATTATTCCAAAAGCTATAGAGTATTTTCAAAGAAATCTTCAAAAGACATTTTTCTCAAGTGAAAAGCATTTTGGTTTGAGTCCAAAATAAAAAGCAAAAACCTCCAAGACCAAAATCAAGTCTTGGGTGAATCCAAATAAAACTCTTGCCAAAAAAAAATATTTTGAAAGGGAGGGTTCTTTTGAAGAAAAATTTAAATCACCTCCCTCAAGTCAAATAATTTTTTTTTGAAAAATCCAATAAAATTTTGGGTGTCACAACAGATAGTCATGGTTTCCTGACTATGGACATTGGATGTCATTGATAACGGGATCCCATCATTAGGAGAATGATGTGATGGACAAGACCCAATCCTCAGCATAGCACAAGATCGTGTAGTTCGTTTGCTAGAGCTTTTCCAAATGTCAAGTATCATTTCCTTAGACCATGAGATTGTGCAACTCCCGGATACCATAGGAGTGCTTTGGGTGTGCTAAACGTCACAACGTAACTGGGTGGCTATAAAGGTGCACTATGGGTATCTCCGAAAGTGTCTGTTGGGTTGGCATGAATCGAGACTGGGATTTGTCACTCCGTATGACGGAGAGGTATCTCTGGGCCCACTCGGTAATGCATCATCATAATGAGCTCAATGTGACCAAGTGTTTGGTCACGGGATCATGCATTACGGTACGAGTAAAGTGACTTGCCGGTAACGAGATTGAACAAGGTATTGGGATACCGACGATCGAATCTCGGGCAAGTAATGTACCGATTGACAAAGGGAATTGTATACGGGATTGATTGAATCCTCGACATCGTGGTTCATCCGATGAGATCATCGTGAAACATGTGGGAGCCAACATGGGTATCCAGATCCCGCTGTTGGTTATTGACCGGAGAGTCGTCTCGGTCATGTCTGCATGTCTCCCGAACCCGTAGGGTCTACACACTTAAGGTTCGGTGACGCTAGGGTTGTAGAGATATTAGTATGCGGAAATCCGAAAGTCGTTCAGAGTCCCGGATGAGATCCCGGATGTCACGAGGAGTTCCGGAATGGTCCGGAGGTGAAGAATTGAATATAGGAAGTCCAGTTTCGGCCACCGGGAAAGTTTCGGGGGTCACCGGTATTGTACCGGGACCACTGGAAGGGTCCCGGGGGGTCCACCGGGTGGGGCCACCTATCCCGGAGGGCCCCATGGGCTGAAGTGGGAGGGGAACCAGCCCCTGGTGGGCTGGTGCGCCCCCCTTGGGCCTCCCCCTGCGCCTAGGGTTGGTAACCCTAGGGGTGGGGGGCGCCCCACTTGGCTTGGGGGGCAAGCCACCCCCCTTGGAGATTGGATCTCCTAGGGCCGGCGTCCCCCAGGGGCCCTATATAAAGAGGGGGGAGGGAGGGCAGCCGCACCTAAGCCCCTGGCGCCTCCCTCTCCCTCCCGTGACACCTCTCCCTCTCGCTGAGCTTGGCGAAGCCCTGCCGAGATCCCCGCTGCTTCCACCACCACGCCGTCGTGCTGCTAGATCTCCATCAACCTCTACCTCCCCTTGCTGGATCAAGAAGGAGGAGACGTCTTCCCCAATCGTACGTGTGTTGAATGCGGAGGTGCCGTCCGTTCGGCACTTGGTCATCGGTGATTTGGATCACGACGAGTACGACTCCATCAACCCCGTTCACTTGAACGCTTCCGCTCGCGATCTACAAGGGTATGTAGATGCACTCTTTTCCCTCTCGTTGCTAGAAGACTCCATAGATTGTTCTTGGTGATGCGTAGAATTTTTTTTAATTTCTGCAACGATCTCCAACTCCCTCTCCGTCTCATTTTTGTAGACGTCTTGGTTTATAGGGCATGCACGTAGTTCTAGGTCATCCATTTGACTAACTAAATCTGAGTTACTATGTCACAAAAAGTATATCATTGGATTATTAAGCGGATGTAGTTTCTAAACATATACTGTTCATCACATATATAGCCAGTTAAATTCTCAACCTAGAACGACATGCATGCCATGTAAACCGATACGGAGGAAGTATAGTAGTAAAAATGAGGTGATTTTACCGAGTGATCGACGGGGGAGCATGGCCTGTCATGCGGTCCCACGTGTCATGATGTACCAAGGCGATGCGCGTGTCCCTCTTGAGGCAGAAGCAATACTACGTGGTTTGAGATGATGGTGAACCGAAGTGTGAAATAATGGTTGCTTCATCTGTCTGGGAAGGTGCGGCATTGTGATTTGGCGTCTCATTGCTCATTACTACTACTACTTGGGCGGTACGACTGGGGTGCGCCCCCCTGCTGTTCTGCACTGTTATTTGGTGCTTGACACGTCGACCCGGTTGTTATATGTCCCACATGTCGGCGACATGAGTACAGAATTCATGAAAGCGAGCGTCGACGGAGGAGTACAAGACACGGCTTGGGTTTTTGCTGCTTTGCGCGATCCATCGATACAAACCCGGACTAAAAAAAGGCGAGGGCGGGTCTTTTCCCACGTGGCAGGCAGGGGAGTTTGGCATAGTCTGTTCGAGGCAAGGAGGCAGGAAGGGAAACAAGCAAATAAAGGTTGAGCGACTTAGTTTTGGGAAAATCTGATTTTACGGAGTACGTACCCACTAGGGTTTATGGGGCTCATCTAAAAAACATTCGTTTTTCCGTTTTATAAGTCTCAATTCTACTACTAGTAGTAGTACCATCACATGTTGGATTTCGAGGTGCGTTAGATCACCCGATGCAAGCAGTGTCAAGAGAAAACTCACCAATGCATGTAGAAGTTCATGGAAATTTAGTGGTCAATCATGCATTCGTTCTAAGTAATGCCTCGGTAAACATAACTTCTTGAGAAAAACGAGCGTACTAGTTACTTTTGCAAACTAGGAGTATGAAATTAATTCGACCACTCACCGTCTACCTTGGTTGGAGAGATTTTGAAATTGAGCCATAAATTGGAAAGGAGGGAGTAGTAATTTTTGTCTCGATTACTATTTGTGGCCTTGTATAGATGCAAAATGTATTTTTATAGTGACCTTGTATAAGTAAATGGAGGGAGTACTAAAGGAAATATATATTCCAAACAATATGATAATCTCTCTAACCAAGGTAGTAGGGACGAGGAGTAAACGGAGGGAGTAGTAAAAGTTTTTCCTCGTCCTGCGAGCCACCGCGCGCGTGGGTGAGGGAGCGGGCGTAAGGCGTACAGTACTACTACTAGTAAGCAAGCTTCACCTCATCCTGCGAGCCACCGTGCCCGTGGGCGGGGGAGACGGCATACTAAGCAAGCTTCTCCTCGTTCTGCGAGTTGACGGGACACATCAAAAGTACTCCACTGTATAGAGCCTTGCCTCTAAGGTAGGCCCCACATGGTTTGCCTCTTTTTTAACATAATGCGTCAAGTCGCAATTTGTTTGTTCACCCGTGGTAGACGATCCTCCCTCCACCAAGTGGACAACCAGTACACGGTCAAATTACCATGTGTGCTGCCTTTTCGTAAAGAAATGAGCTCCACCGTTTACCCGTGCGGGTGTGGTTGGGAAAGAGACGGGAGTACGTGCGCCGTGCGTGCACCTCTTCTCTTCGTGCACGTCCCCCACCTACGTGGGTGTGTGTGAGAGGGACTATAGAGATACAAACCTAGACATAATGCGCCGTCCATCCCCATGCCTCCGCCCAGTCCGACCACCAGTCATCACCACGCCCCACTCCTACTCACCTTATCTCTCATCTTTCTCCCTCCATTTTATATACAAGGCCACTATCAAAATTACAATTTGCAGATATACAAGGCCACTAACACTAATCGATGCAATATTAATGGTGTTTGCCTCATAGTACTACTAGCAAAGGAGGACATTAATTATCCCTTGCATGCATGCATGCGGGAGTGTGAGCATTGGCTTGATGTGCATGAAAGAGAAGAATACACATTAATTTACACGGCAAACAAGGAAACAAGGTGGCTTGCAACATTGAGTTAGAAGACATTAATTTTTGCCTTGGTACCTGTAATATGGGTTTGTGGCCTTGTATACAAAAATGGAGTCCGATAAAATTCTTGAGATACCATTTATCCGATAAAATTCTCGAGCAATCATTAGTTTTTACAAAATGGGATTACTCCTGCATGGGTCAATCACAACAGGTGTTTTGTAAAAAAATGCATCTTGATGTTCCGTGCAATGCACGGGCATCTTGCTAGTCCATGAAAAAAACACATGGCAAAATTCCATGGCGAATGAGGGATTTGAATCTGTTGGGAGGGGATGTTTGGATCTTTCCCGGGGTAGCCAAAATATTGGCGACCCTTTTGTCCACCGGTGCCTTTGCCACCGATGAACGAGGAATGGCTCGGGTGCTCATGCATCCTCCAGCGCGCACGTTGGAGACGAGCTCACACGAGCTGTGTTCTTTTTGTCCCACCACACCGCCCGAGCCGCCCGCAAACTGACCGGCGACCCGCAAATTACGCCATCCAACCGTAGCCGCACACATTATGGCAGCAACTCAACCAACCAGACGAAATTCACGCAAACACGGCGATAGTTCATATAAACAACGACGGAAATCATATAAGATACCGGATTTTCATACAAACATGACGGATTTCATTACATTCAAATGAACTACGCGGTGCTAGTTCTAGACAGCACATGTATATAATACCTGGCCTAAATGGTCGCCCGCCGATCGATTTGTGTTCCTCATGTCCGGCAACATGATCATCGGACTGCCGGGAGCCCCGGAGGTATATGCGGGGTCGACGAAGGTCCTCGCAACAAAAGGATTCGGCAAGACACCTGCTGTGTACGCCGGCGTCGCCTCCATGGTGGCCTTCATGGGACACAAGCGGCGGCGGCCTCCCGTGTTATACTTCTCCTCGATGATGGCGGCGGACGCGGAGGTGCTGGCCACCGACTCGTCACTCTCCGCACACCCGGCTTCTGTCGTTGCTTGCATGGCGCGGCCGCCGGCATGGGAGTCTCGGCCACAGAAACGGGAGACGCGGTACGAGGCGGCAGCGTGGACGCCAGCAACGACGCCCGTGCGCCGCTCCTCGTCGAGCTGGCCTGGAGTGGCGAGTTGCTGAACCGCGCGCCGGCTTGGAGCGACAACTGGCTCCGTTGGGCGAGGGGAGGGAGGTGGATCAGCGAGCTGCATAGCTCGTATCCGGCGGGCTCGGCAGGCCACCCAGCCGGCTTGGATGCGGAATAACTACTCTTCGTAAGCCATTGTAAGAGTGGACAAAATGGTGAAGGAGGAGATAGGGGAGCGGCGGATGTCGGTGTCAAAACCGGCAGATCTCGAGTAGGGGGTCCCGAACTGTGCGTCTAAGGCGGATGGTAACAGGAGGCGGGGGACACGATATTTACCCAGGTTCGGGCCCTCTCGATGGAGGTAATACCCTACTTCCTGCTTGATTGATCTTGATGATATGAGTATTACAAGAGTTGATCTACCACGAGATCGTAGAGGCTAAACCCTAGAAGCTAGCCTATGATTATGATTGTCGTTGTCATATGGACTAAACCCTCCGGTTTATATAGACACCGGAGGGGGCTAGGGTTACACAGAGTCGGTTACAAGGGAGGAGATCTACACATCCGGAATGCCAAGCTTGCCTTCCACGTAAAGGAGAAAACCATCCGGACACGGGACGAAGTCTTCAATCTTATATCTTTATAGTCCAATAGTCCGGCCAAAGTATATAGTCCGGCTGTCCGAGGACCCCTTAATCCATGACTCCCTCAGTAGCCCCTGAACCAGGCTTCAATGACGATGAGTCCGGCGCGCAGATTGTCTTGGCATTGCAAGGCGGGTTCCTCCTCCGAATACTCCATAGAAGATTTTGAACACAAGGATCGTGTTCGGCTCTGCAAAATAAATTCCACATACCACCGTAGAGAGTATAATATTCCACAAATCTAATCTGCTGACAAGTTTCATAGCGTGACATCACGCCACGACCCCGGTCATTATTCGAACCATTTTTCCCAACCAGCTACTGCACATATTGCGAGGCGGTTTTCTTGGCACGTCTTGTCGAAGCAGAGATCGTGTCCCCTTATCACGGGATTCTCATCAATACGGGTGTGGGTAACCCAACCGTGCCATCAATTATGGCGCTTGGGGAATAAGCGAGTTTACCGGGCAAGTGGGGAGGTGCAGAATCCCTGCTGTCTTTATAAAGGGATAAGGACTCCCTTTGGCACCCATGCTTTCTTCTTCCCGATCCATTCCCCTTCGATCGAGCTCCAGCGCCCAAGCGTTCATCTTCTCCGCCCACAAAGGCCTTCCGAAAATGTCCGGATCCGGAGTAGGAGGCAAGTGGATGGCCTCTACCGTCCGGGAGAAGGATATCAAAAAGCTTCGGGAGGCCGGGTACCTAGCCAAGAAAATCAGCCACCGTCTCCCGACGGCGGGACAGATCGTCCCTACTCCGGAACCCCACTAGAGGGTTGTATTCCTCCCTCACTTTGTCCGCAGGCTAGGGTTTCCCCTCCACCCGTTCGTTCGCGGCATCATGTATTATTACGGGATCGATCTTCATGATCTGTCCCCCAATTTCTTCCTCAACATCTCGACATTCATCGTCGTGTGCGAGGCTTTTCTCCACATCTCGCCACATTTCGGCTTATGGCTGAAGATTTTTAATGTGAAGCCCAAGGTAGTGGGCGGCGAGCACGCCGAGTCCGGGGGTGCTATGGTGAGCCAGATGCCCAACGTCACATGGCCAATAGGCACCTTTAATGATTCCGTCAAGGAGTGGCAACAGCAGTGGTTTTACATCACCGAGCCACGCGACATGGAATGGGCCGCTACTCCCGAGTTTCGATCCGGAGCCCCTCTGCGGCTTACATCCTGGGTCAAGAAGGGCCTAAACTGGTCTTCGTCCGACGAACTGTCGGTGCTCCAGACATGCGTTAAAGATATGGAAGACAAGAACATCGAACTTGTCAATGTAGTCCAGGTGATGTTAGTTCGCCGGATCCTGCCTTGTCAACACCGGACTTGCAATCTATGGGAATTCGATCCGGCCAAGCACCAAA
Organism: Triticum aestivum; assembly: GCF_018294505.1. NCBI lineage: Eukaryota > Viridiplantae > Streptophyta > Magnoliopsida > Poales > Poaceae > Triticum > Triticum aestivum. The sequence goes on along the minus strand of NC_057811.1, from coordinate 121,588,865 downwards.
CCCTATGAGAGCTCTTTGGCTCCTCGCACAAAGACATCCGGAAGGTGCTTTTCAAGTCCGGCAAATCATGGCCGGACTCAGCCGAGGACCGCGGGTACCAACTGTCCCGCCCTGCAAGCTCGGTAAGTCATCATACATTTTATCCGCATAACCCAAAGGAAATGCTTAATGTGTTTTCCACAACTCTCCTAGGGCTGGACGAAGAAGGCGGAGCAGATCCACTGTCCGGCCCCGCTACCTGAAGAACCGGCCATCCCACTTCTGACGAAGATGCTGGTCCCGGCGCCTTACAAGGTGCCGAAGAAGACAGCCGAGAAGGAGGCCAAAAAGACCCGGGGCGGCCTTCGTCGCCGCAGCACTTCGGACACAATATCCGAAGGCTCCAACGCCCGTTCCGCCTCTGAAGAGGACGAGGAGGAGGAGGAAGATGAATTCCCCGCGGGGGGAAGAAAGAAGAGGACGGCCTCCGCACACTTGGAAGCCGAGTCGCCTAAAAGGGGAAAAGCTCCTCTTCCGGAAGAGTGCACTGCCGCCGCCGACAGCGGCCCGGCGTGGGATCCCAGGGCCCAGCCCCTGGTGAACTCGTGAGTATATAAAGTCCGAATACGTTTATGCGTCCAGACTCATCATGGCATAATATTTTAACCCGAGCCATATTTTTTGTAGTCCGGCGAGGTCCCGTACCAAACAATCCTCATCATAGGATTTGCTGAGCTCGGATGCTATGGAGAGCGGGACGCCCCCGAAGGCCCCTTCCTCCAAACAGGTGAATAACACCGAGGCTTCGTCCCAGAAGGACCCCGGCCAAGGAGGAGAGGAAAAGACCGTGAAGGCGGCGCCTGGAGGTCAAAATTCAGGGGTCAGACACATAGGGGAGAAGATTCCCCTGGGAGCTGACGGCAGGGGCCACCTTGAATTCGGCTCCCAGCCGGATGCAATTCCGGAGACTAATATGGCTCCAGAATCAAGCAGGCAGCCTCCCTCAGCTGGAGGGGGCGTGCCTGTTCCACCGGCAACCTCTGTCCAACCAGAGGTGTCGGATGCTTTGTTGGTGGCGCTGAAGAGCGCCTCCATCATCGATGAACACCGTGCCCTTATGGGTGCGGTGATATAGAAGATTCATTCTGCTGAGACTGGACTGAATGAAGCCTGTATCAGCCTTATAAAAGGTTTTGAGGTATGTTTTATGAGGTTTCGAAGAGTGTCATGGTATGGATAGTAGCCCCTGATACAGTGTTCGGTGAAAGAAAGAACCGGACAGAGGATCAAATTTATGTTCGCAGGAAGACTCATTTGATGACATCTATCTCTCTTCTTTTATAAGCAGGCGTCTGTAGCGGCTGCTGCCTCTCATACTGCGGAGGTCTCCGGACTGAATCAAAGTCTGGAGCAGGCCAAAGAAGAACTTGGCCAGTTGAAAATGCAGTTGGGAGATAAACAAGGTATGCGCAAGTCTTGTTCGCGTTTATTGCGAACGAATTTTCAGTATGATAAAATATGTTTCATGATTTGCGCTAGGGATGATGACTGAAGTCGAGGCTCTTAAGAACGCTGTGGCCAAGGCCGAGAAAAACGCAGTCGTAAAGCAGGCTCTTCGTGAGAAGCACGAGGCTAGGGTTATTGAAGCTGAACAGGAGCTTCAAGAGGCCGTGAAGAAATGCGAGACCTTGGAGCAGAGTTTAACGAAAAAAGAATCTGAAGTCACCAAGGCTCATCAGGCCACGAGCGATGCCCGGGGGGAAACCCAAAGCGCCCTGCAGGGGATCCAAGAGGCGAGGAAGATCGCGGCGGGTAAGGCTTTTTTCCATGTAAAGAAAGTATTTGAGGAGAAAATTATGTTTCTAATTTTGAATTCGGATTTCTCCAGGGGTATTTGCAGAGCTGCCCTGCAACATATCGGATGCCGCCCAATTCTACCGAGCCAAAGAAAGGAACACTGCGGATAAGCTCTTCTGGTCGCAGTATTTGGCACCAGATTATCCGGTGCCTTTTGTCGATCAACTGAAACAGTTGATCGAACTGCATAAGGCGGCGGAACTAGCCATGAAGGATTTGATTATCTGGCTATGGCCCGCCGAGCCGATTCCAAGAAGCTACTTCGGGCTCGTGAAGCGGCTTGTGAGTGCCTGCCCTCGACTTGACGTCATCAAGTGGTCGGTCTGTATAGAGGGTGCGCGAATGGCCTTCGCCCGCGCAAAGGTGCACTGGGGGAAGATGGATGCTGAAAAGCTGATGACCGAAGGACCGCCAGAGGGGAAGGAGCACCGCAAGCCCGAATTATATTATGAGAGTGTCCTGAAAGGATCCTACCTTGCAGCGGAGCTATGCACCAAGGACATTATATTTCCATGAATGCAAATCATGTTGTCCTTTGTAATGTTTGAACAAGGTCATTTATATTATTTACTGCCTGTTATATAAAAGTTTATCCTCCTGCGTGGCCGTTTTATATATTAATCCTGAGAGTTGGCCAGTCATCAGCTTCTGCCCCCACGTAAGAATTACAGGGGTGTTCGGGATAAACCTGATCACTCTTTATCCCAGTTTTGGGTCCTTCGAAGGAGGTGTTCAGCACAACGAACCAGGCAATCGGACTATAGGGATTTATCACTCTCACTTAGCCATAGGAGCTTTAGGAAGGTTGGCGCAGCCCCTGGTGTTCAGAAGACCGCACGAGGGGCTCTATAAGCACCCGATCGGAAGAAAAACCGATCCATCGCACGCTGCATTGGTTATGGCATTATGCGGGAGAAATCCTTAAAGATTTTACAACCTCTCGAATAGCTGACCAGCTCTCGCCGTATCATGACAGTCAGTTTTCGGCTTTCTCTACTGAGGTGCTCGTCCGGAAGAACCGGGACACAATCGCAGTAGTTCTCGCTGTGCTACCTTAACCGATATAGCGGAACGTAAGGTACCAAAACATGGGAGTCGGGCAAACCCAACTATTGACCCAAGACATGATTCGGAGCTGATGCATATAATGCTATAGGTTCGGGGTGCCGAACTTCCGTGAAGGTGTTCGGACTTTATTGCCGTATTATGGGTAGACGAAGCCCCTGGCATGTTTTAAGGCATATCGCGGTGTACGGATGCCACTTGACAAAAGAATTTTAATAAGAAATAACAGCAGATAAGCGTCATATGAATCCACATGTTGTATTTGAATAGTACGTCGATGCGTATGAGTACAGGTAATGTGATAAAAAGGAAATATGACTGTGGAACCTGCTGAGACCAGGGGGGAAGAAGCTGTGTGCGGATCCGGAGTATAGTCGGATGGTCATCGCGTGGAATATCTAAGGATTCCCTTGCACGTTCGAGCTGCCTCCATATCGCCCGTCCTGGTCGGTGCAAAGGTGATCCTGCAAAGGAAATGTAAGAAATGTTTGTGTGCCGGAGAGCGGTTGAGCCGCTGTGTGCGGCCTGTCCTGGCCTTCGCCGGAGTGTTTAATTGAGCTCTGGACGAGCCGGGCTATCCTGCCGCGAAGTAGTTCGGAGTCCTTTGGCGGTGTCCGGGAGCCTGGCCGTCGACTCGAGGTTCGGCTGCAAGGTGCTGCTCTTTTGCTTCTGCTATTAAGGCAGCGGTGTACTCATTGGTGCCGAAGGAAAGTTCGGCCTTGCCATTAACCATGATGACGCTGCGTGGACCGGGCTTCTTGAGCTTACGGTAGGCATAATGTGGCACCGCGTTGAATCGAACGAACGCAGTTCGTCCGAGCAGTGCCTCATAATCACTGTGGAAAGGGACGATTTCGAAGATTAACTCTTCGGTACGGTAATTGTCTGGTGATCCGAAGACTACCTCAAGGGCGATGGAGCCTGTACAGCTGGGTTCCACACCTGGTATAATGCCTCTGGAAGTGGCTTTAGTGGGTTTGATCACCGAATGATCGATGCCCATCTTGCGCACTGTGTCCTGGTAAAGCAGGTTTAGACTGCTGCCTTCGTCCATAAGGACTCGTGTGAGGTGGAACCCGTCAATTATTGGGTCGAGGACTAGTGCGGCTGGATTGCCCTAATTGGCGTTAACCGGACAATCCGTGCGGTTGAAGGTGACCAGCCCTAGTTTATATTGTGGGATGACAAGTTCCGTTAAGTCGGCATCCCTAAGGGTGCGCATCCGGTCCGGGTTGGGAATGTGGGTGTTGTTTACCACGTTCACCGTTTGGATTTGCAGGGGAAATTTCTTTTTCCCTCCTGTATTTGGTGGTCTGGGCTCTTCGTCGCCATCATCGCTTTGAGACCCCCCGTCTTTGTTTTTGGCGCCTGCCCTGCCGGCTTGTTTGAAGACCCAACATTCTCTGTTGGTATGGGTGGCTGGCGTTCCTGGGGTGCCATGAGTTTGGCATTGGCGGTCGAGTATGCAGTCCATACTGGACGGACCCGAATTGTTATTTTTAGTGGCCCTTTCCACTGACCGGACTTAGAGCCACTAAATCCGGCATTAACTGCCGTATCTTCGGTGTTTTCACCATATTTGCGGCGCTTGTTTTTGTTGCGCCGGGGTTTGCCGTTGCTATCTCTGGCCTCTGATGTGCCAGGGTTGCTTGCTGTGTCGTTGCTACGGGTCAACCAGCTATCCTCGCCCGTGCAAAAGCGGGTCATGAGTGTCGTGAGGGCTGCCATGGATTTTGGCTTCTCCTGGCCGAGATGTCGGGCGAGCCACTCATCACGGATGTTATGTTTAAAGGCCGCTAGGGCTTCGGCATCCGGACAATTGACAATTTGGTCCTTTTTAGTTAGGAACTGAGTCTAGAATTTCCTGGCAGACTCTCCAGCTGTTGTATTATGTGACTTAAATCATCAGCATCCAGTGGTCGCACATAAGTGCCCTGGAAGCTGTCCAGGAATGCGTCTGCCAGGTTCTCCCAACTTCCGATGGAGTTTGTCGGCAGGCTATTCAGCCAATGCCGAGCTGGCCCTTTGAGTTTTAGTGGGAGATACTTGATGGCGTGTAGATCGTCCCCGCGAGCCATGTGAATGTGGAGGAAGAAGTCCTCTATCCATACCGCAGGGTCTGTAGTTCCATCATATAATTCAATGTTCACGGGTTTAAACCCTTCTGGGAATTCAGGATCCATCACTTCATTAGTGAAGCATAGGGGGTGTGTGGCGCCTCTGTGCCAGGCTATGTCACGACGCAGTTCATACGAGTCTTGTCTGCTGTATTCGGCCCGGCCGGCTTTGCTTTTAGTGTATCCAGTGTGACGATCATTGTGATGCGTTGGGGCGCGCCCTCGTGATCCTAGATCGATCTTGTATATCCTGCTTTGTTTTCCAATACGTCTCGCAGGTCCCGTGTGTTGCCCCGGGCCTTGGTGTTTTTGTTTGAATGGCAACGGGGTGCGGGCTGAACTTCGGGCTGATATGCCACTCTATCTCGGCCACGAGGTGGCCGATCAGCCGCATCATACGCTGGTAATGTAGGTTTTAATGCTTCCTCCTCGAGTTGGGGTAGCAACCTGCACTTTGGGTAACTCTTGATTGGGCGTTCGAATTCGTATTCCTCGGCCGCCAGGACCTCAGTCCATCTATCTGCTAGCAGATCTTGGTCAGCTTGAAGCTGCTGCTGCTTTTTCTTCAGCCTTTTTGCTGTGGCTATAAGCCGGCGCTTAAAGCGCTCCTATTCGACGGGATCCTCGGGCACGATAAATTCTTCGTCGCCGAGGCTCACCTCGTCTTCGGAGAGGGGCATGTAATTGTCATCCTCAGATTCTCCGCCAGCTGCCTGCTCCTTAGTGCTGGCTTGCCCGTCCTCCTGCTCGAAGGCTTGGCTGGAGGGGATTGTCTTCGTCTTCGACATTATCTGTAGCGTTATGGTCTCTTGTGCCGGTATCGCTGCTTTTGCTATGGCAGGGCTAGAGCGGCGCCGCTGACGCCGGTGCTTGGATTGCTTCTCGGAGGGATTATCCTCCATTGCCTTATCGCCATCGCCTTCTTTGGGGGTGTCCACCATGTATATATCATATGATGAGGTGGCAGTCCAGCACCCTGTGGGCGGTGGTTCCTGTTCGTCTCCTGCATCATCGTCCATACCGTCGATGTCTTCGGAGCTAAAATCGAGCATGTCGGTTAAGTCGTCAACAGTGGCTATTAAGTGGGTGGTGGGTGGGGAACGAATTTCTTCGTCGTCCGCTTCCCACTCCAGCCGGACATAGTTCGGCCAAGGGTCTCCTGACAAGGAGAGAGACCTTAATGAATTTAGCACGTCGCCCAGGGGTGAGTGCTGAAAGATATCCGCGGAGGAAAACTCCATGATCGGTGCCCAATCAGATTCGATAGGCACGGACGCAGGCGGTTCGAAGCCCGTGGCCGGGGACGAATCCAAGTGTCCGGCAGCACATGTCTCATAGGGGGTGAAGTCAGGATTCGGCTCTATCTCCGCTGAGTGCGCGGCCTCCGTGGCGGGGTCTATCCACCCTTCCTCGGACGGCACAATCTGCTCCGGATTGAGGGCCGGAGTAGCCGCAGGTTTGATCTCCCGAACACTGTCCAACGGCAGAGCTAAGTCATGCTCCTTGTGACTGTGCGGCGCACCTGACATGGGCTCGAATCCGTCGAAGATCAAGTATCCGCGGATGTCGGCAGTATAGTTCAAGCTTCCAAACCTGACCTGATGGCCAGGGCGTAGCTTTCGATCTGCTCTAGATGGCCAAGCGAGTTGGCCCGCAGTATGAAGTCGCCGAATACGAAGATCTGTCCGGGGAGGAAAGCCTCACCCTGGATCGTATTGTTGTCGATGATCAAAGGAGCCATCAAGCCTTTATTGCGACGGCACAGTGGAACTCTCAATGAAAGCACCAATGTCGGTGTCAAAACTGGCGGATCTCGGGTAGGGGGCCCTCTCGATGGAGGTAATACCCTACTTCCTGCTTGATTGATCTTGATGATATGAGTATTACAAGAGTTGATCTACCACGAGATCGTAGAGGCTAAACCCTAGAAGCTAGCCTATGATTATGATTGTCGTTGTCCTACGGACTAAACCCTCCGGTTTATATAGACATCGGAGGGGGCTAGGGTTACACAGAGTAGGTTACAAGGGAGGAGATCTACACATCCGGATTGCCAAGCTTGCCTTCCACGCAAAGGAGAGTCCCATCCGGACACGAGACGAAGTCTTCAATCTTGTATCTTTATAGTCCAATAGTCCGACCAAAGTATATAGTCCGGCTGTCCGAGGACCCCTTAATCCAGGACTCCCTCAGCGGAGGTGTGCGATTCTTGGCCGGCGTTTGGCCTCGTTTAAATAGGAGATTAAATAGACGGCGGATGGGAGGAGCTCGGCCGGCGTTGCGTTTAATGCCGGCCCGGTCATGAACGAAGGTGTGTCTAGAGTGGGTTTCTCAGCTTCCACACGGGCGGGTTTCATGGAGGCGTTTGAATGCGGTAAGGAGGCGTGTTCAGCCGGGCGTGCAGTGAGTGGCGCCCTCGACTCTGACGTAGGACAGCGCGCCATTCTTCCACTGACGTGTGGGATCGTTGGGTACATGGCCTGCATGTCAGTGACCCAACGCAGGTAGCGCACAACAGAGGAACCTTTGGCGGGCCAGGGCGGTTAGAAGCGGGCATTTCATAAACCGATGATTGTTCATTGAGTGTGACGTCATCCTTTTCATGTAGATAAGCCTACTATGTTGATAGCCCGTTCGATACGTTGTGATTCATAAAGACCGCTACAAACATCAATGTTCTACTTATGACAGATAAGATTGATTAATACCTGTAACAATCCATGGCCTTAACAAAGGGTGCATGCACGTATAGGTTGAGCGTGTGTCTTGCGTCATGTGATGTGTGCATGCAGGCGTGCGAGTGTTGCGTGCGTGCAAGGGTACGTTTCAGTGTTGCATGCATGTGTGCGTACACGCGTTTGTTCGTGAGTGCATGTGTACGCGTCAGTGTTGCATGCCTACATGCGTGTGTGTGTTCGTTATGTGTACGTGTCAGTGTTGCACGCCTGCATGCGTGCGTGTCTTGCATGCATACATGTGTACGTGCGGGGTGAGGCTACACGTCAGTCGACTGACTTTTTCATCTCTGGTCATTAGATTTTCCAGCTGTTGGATACGAAATCAAGGGCCTGCAGTTTATCATCAAACTCCACCCCCGAGCCGCCAGCCACCACCGGCCGAACCGCCGGCCCCCGCCGCCCGCGGCCGGCCCGCGCCGCCACGCCGCC
>NC_057811.1:121571651-121580447 GCF_018294505.1 Triticum aestivum | reverse complement strand
GGCCATCCCTCTAGGCCCCCCGCGCCGAGCTTTTTCTCCGGCGATCCCCACCCACCGCCCAATCAACGTGCCCCCCACCACCGGCGACTGCCAACCAGAGGTCTCACGACTTCGAGTACCCACCGACCACTAATTTATTACCATTTTTGTCCTTCATATACGCGCTGACGGGTGGGCCCTATGGTAATGTGCGCTGCTGAATGTGGACCGTTTGACTGGTCAATTGATCGTGTCATTAACAAATTACGGAGGTGTATGGTGAGCCAGTGACCGTATGATCACCCTAAAATGTATTTTATTAACACAGTACAGACTCAAACTACCATTTTTTTCATATACGGGCTGACAGGTGGGCCCCATGGTTACGCACCCCGATGGTGCAACACTAGTTGCGCCACGTGGAACGTTTGACTGGTCAATTGATTGTGTCATCAACAAAATACGGAGTTGTACGGGTGAGCCAGTGACCGTATAATCATGACATGTATTTTTTAACACGGTACAGACGCAAGGGCACATATATACGCGCAAGCACTCACCGCTATAAGCGCACACACACAGATCCCACCCCTATGAGCACCTTCGAGAAAGTGGGCCAGCATATGATCTTGAGATTTTACGAAGTCACCATAGGTGCCTCGTAGTCGAGTGGAACGTCTCCTCCCACTGAACGCACATCGCCGGAAAATAGTGAAATTAACCCAGGATAAATGCGAGCACTGGGACTTTAACCGTGGTGGGCTCGAGAAACCACTGTCCTCCTAACCATCCAACCACATGTTGGTTAGCACGAAAAAATGTATGTGGTGACCATGATGAGCTTATTCTGAAGTCCAGTGACCATATCGTGCTTTCGCTTCAAATACAATGACCGTAAGTGTCGTCAACAAAATACGGAGCACGCATCAAATGCAAAGTCCGTCAGTGTCATCAAGAAAATACGGAGACGTATCATGAGCTAGATACCGTATGATCACCATGGAATGTATACGGTGACCATAATGAGCATATTCTGAACTCCAGTGACCGTATAGTGCTTTAGCTTGAAATACAGTGACCGTCATGCGTGAATGTGTCGTGTGCATGCATACTTTTAGAGGGCCGAGAGATTGTTTGTGTGCATACGTGAAAGTGGTGTAGAAAGAGGGGATGTCCGGTGGAGACAAGGAGAGATATGCCCTTCGTTTCTCTTTCCCGTGACTAATATTTTAGGAGAATATATAAACATTCACAATGCAGAACAAATATTTTTGGATGCACCATGCAATTAACTTTCATGTATAACATTGTACTATTGTATATGCTTATTTTCTTAGTGGCCGATTGTGTGTGTGGTGTGGTGGGCACATCATTTCTAGTTGTGGTGGGTCAACATGAGGACTCATGGGTCGGTTCCATCCTGCGACACATAGGTTGGATCGAGACGTGTTATACGAAGACCCATGTGGAGGACTCGGCGTACAACACGAAGCTAGCTACCAGAGTCGCGGAGGACTCTACCCCCACTGGTGATAAGCCGACTATATATGATTTGTAACCCTAGGCCCCCGGTATGTTATAGAAGCTTGGGGGCTAGTTCGTCGATAGTATACACACACACACAATGGGTATTCACGTGTACTTTGTACACACCCCTATCACTAATATACAGTACCAGGAGTAGGCTTTTTCCTCAACTGCAAGGGTCCGAACTAGGGTAAAACTTTGCCTCGTATTACCATCCAGCCTAACAGTCAGGGATATCCTACCGAATGATATGATGGAATCATATCTGCCAACTACTAAGAGAGAGGTGTGTCTGGGGGGGGCAATGTGTGCGAGAGAGGCCTAAAGATAATGTGCGTGCGGGAGACACGTAGGCACATATATGTGCGTATAGAGGGCTAGTAGAGACCATGCATGTGTATATATGCATGTGAGAGAAATAGTGTTTTCCAACTGAGATTAGTGAAAAGAGTGGTACATAGTAGTCAGAAAGAGACAGAGAGATACAGAGAGAGCATGTGCGTGAGACTCCTCGACACCCCGAGAGAGATTGTGAGCATGTGTGAAAGAGAAATGCCGATGCATATAAGGTGTGTGCACTTATGCGGTAGATAGAGATATATAGCATGTTTGTGAGAACGGGCCGAGGCATAGTGCATCTACGTGTAAAAGGCGGTTCTACGCATTAAATTAAAATATAAAAGGCACTATTATTTTTGGATGAGATCATGAATTTTGCAAATTGTGTATGGACGAAAATCGGTCTATCAGACACCCATACTCTATTGAATTCTAGCATGTGCATGTGTTTATTTCATATTATCGATCCATAGAGTGAGAGAGGTTTGAAATACAGGCAATGGATGCTTTTGCAATTCATGTATAAACATTAATTAGTGCACTCCATGTTGTTAGTGTGAAGCACTTTATACATTTGTCACTTGCATGGATACATTCCAAATTGCTAGCTATGAAATAGAATACATGTCGAATTCAACATAAAGGGGGTTTCGAAGATTCGAATTCATAGGAAGTGCATTAATCTATTTGAACCCGAGATAATGGCATTTGTAAATCAGATGTAAAAGGGGGCATCAATCTTTGTTGTGCGTTTGAACATGCTATTCATATTCATACGCATGTCTAACTTTTTTTTGCAACCAAGGAGATTATATCTGGAACAATGCATTAACTGAGGTAAGTTGCATATTTTTTAATATATACTCGTGTACAATGTATATTCAAATGTACCACCTCCATTCCAAAATAATCGTAGCTTTAGGATTTTCAAGAGTAAAGATTTGTGACGTTTGACAAATCCTGAATGTTCAATTCAAGAGAACCGAAAAGGTTAATGCTTCTGCTCCCAAATATTGAATGAAGTGCCAAATAGGCCTCTTGTCAAGCAAAAACCGCGCGAGACTAATGTTTGGTGGTAGGAAATTACTGTCCTGACTCTGGCCCGTGTAGCCTATCGGCCCGATGTCCAAAGGTCTAAACCGGGGTAGGTTTGTAACTTCACCAAGACGCCAGTCTCAACCGGCTCCGAGAAGCATTCATACACCGTGTGTCGTGGTTCTAAGTCTGACAGTAGAATAGGGGGTAGGGATGTAGAGGTAAGATCCTAGCTATGGAGAAGTTGTACACGCGAGTTTTACGAGTTCAGGCCCTTCTCGGAGGAAGTAACAGCCCTACGTCTCGGTGCCCGGAGGCGGTCGACTGGATTATATGCGTGTGTGTTATAGGGGGTGTGAACCCTTGTGCATGAGGAGGGGGGTGGCTTATATAGAGTGCGCCAGGACCCCAGCAGCCCACGTTACAAGGGGTTTAAGGTACATCAAGAGGGGGGCGTTACTGGTAATGTCCGTAATAAAGTGTTATAAATGGCTATTAAGTCTAGGAGTTAATGCTTGACCATTGCTGTGTAGAGCAACTTTAGGTCTTCTGTCCGTCGAGTGTTTCTTGTTACGGTCGAGTGACCTTGATTCCTCCGAGTGGAAATGTTTCTGGTCGAGTGGATGATGGTACCCCTTGAATACTTCTGGCTTTAGAGTGATGTCCTTGGGGAGGGTATTTAGGTCAGGCCTGTGACCCTACCCTAGGTACATGTCCTCATCATTAGCCCCCGAATGGGTCATGGTTTGAGTGGAGAAGGAGTTGAAAATACTTCCGACTCATTTTTCGCGCTTCGGGTGTGTCTTGTTTTGGATCAATGAACCGAGGTGGTGACACCAACTTCTTTTTCAGTCTCCTTGATCCATTCCTGGTTTTGCCGAGTGAACTTTTGCTGGAAGAGGTCCGAGTGCTAATGTGGAGGAGATCTTCCATCTGACAAGTTGTTATGCTGTCCGCGGATCTCGCGGGATTCGAATTTCGGGAAGCGTGCGGGGCGGAGGAGGCCGCAGTAATCGGGCTGGATAAGGCAAGGCCGCCTCGATTCCCGCACCGCCTTTTTTGCCATGTATCGCGCACGCGACTGTTGCGGGATTTGATAAGATCGCCCGGGCCTACAGGTCAGTCACTCGGAAGCAACCCCATATAAGGCGCCGGACCGGGGTTTTTGAACAGTGCGTCCTCATTCTTCTTCTCCCTTCTCAGTTTTCCCACTGCGCCTGCTCCTGCTCCAGCACCGCCGCTCCGTTCGAGCTCCGTCCGCGGCGATGGGGAAAGAAAAGACGGTGGCTCTGGAGCGCGCGAAGAAGGCGACGGCGAAGGGGAAAAAGTCCAGCCGGGGTGGATCCTCGTCGTGGTCCGTTTTGCCGTGCGGCTGGATCCAGGGTGACTAGATCCGGTCGATGATCCGCCAGGACGACCTCGACGATCTGGCGGAGGAGGGGCTGATTCCTCACGGATCGGCGCGGCTCCTGGAGGATGAGACCGAACCTCGACCGCGGGAGGGTGAGTGCGTCCTCCTCGCCACTCACGTCGACCGTGGATTTTCTTTGCCTCCGCATCCTTTTTTCCGGGCTTTCTAGAATTTCTTTGGAGCACAACTTCATCACTTTTCCCCCAACACCATCATATATCTTGCTGCTTTCGTGTCTCTGTGCGAAAACTTCTTGGGTTGTCGACCACACTGGGGTCTCTTTAAGCACATTTTCACGTGTCGCTCCCAGTCGGTCAAAAAGGCCAACCCGAGTGACGGGAGGACCCAAGTGATCTAGATGTGTGGGGGTCTTGGGATTTAGTTGAGGGGTAACAGCTCTTTCCCAGCCATAATTCTTTCTGAGTCAGTACGAGGGTGGCAGTCGACCTGGTTTTACTGCAAGGACCAGCCGACTCCAGGTCAGTCGACTGGACTTCCTCCTTTTTCTATGGCTCGCGTAGAGAAGCCATCCGCCTTGAAAGTGACTCCAGGGGAGAAAGCGGAGGTGAAAGTGCTGGTTGAGCGAGTAGTCCATCTCATCCGTGAGGGTGTAACTGGAATGGATCTGCTGGAAGTCTTCCTCAGACGACGCATTCAGCCACTTCAAGCCTGCGACCATCCGATGTGGATGTATTCGGGCATTGAAGATTCCACTCGGGTGCACCCAGAAGAAGTCGACGAGGATACGATGGAGAAGTGATTGAGGAGTATCACTGGCAACAAGGATAACCCCAGAGGGGCCAGGAGAATCCCTCCACTTGACCAATCCTCTGAACCAGACAAGGTCCAGTTCTGAATTACTGAGTGCCATCTTGATTTAATCATGCAACTGTGTATGCTTCACCGACTGATTTTGTCTTGCTTGTTTTCTTCTAGGCCCTTACTGAAATGTATTCGATGCCCAATGGAGAGCAGGAGTAGGACCCGGAGGGGGAGGCAAGCGGAGGTGAAAGCGGCGAGTGGCATTCCGACGGGGAGGGGGACGAGGAGAGCGACGACCCGAGTGACGAAGAAGAGGTCGACTCTCCTCCCTGCAGGGAAAGGCGATCCAAGCTTACTCACGACCCGGCGAGCGCCCGTGACAAGGCGACCGCTCAGGCCAGGCAGTCGTCAAAGCGTCCTCGGACGTCCTCTCCGGCACCCACTGAAAAGGCCCCAAAGCAGTCCAAGGTTGTAGTGCAGAAGACTCGGAAGGCGCTGCCGAGAATCAAAATTGACGTTCCTGTTGCTTCTGCGTGAGTGTTCTTCCTTCGCTTTTACTCGACGTTCTGTGCTGCTTATTTTTCCCTTGGTTTGACCGAATGAATCTTGAAACTGGCAGTGCCGCTACCTCTGGGACCTCTGCTTATAAGAACGAGGATGAGGAAATGGAAGATGCGGTCACCTCCAATCCGGGTACAATCTTCGCGATTTTGTCTTCGCTTTGTCGATTAAACTGTGATATATCCAATCGGGTGATGAAACTTTGGCGACTGATCTTTTTACAGCCCTCAACGTCTTTGACCTCCCCGACGATGACAAGGACGAGCCGCAGAGGCCCTTGGGGAGAAGAAACAGGAAAACTTCCGCTGGCCAGATGCTTCAATCGACACCGGTGGCGGAACCGGTAATTCAGGATGCCGGCGATGCCAATCGGACTTCCGTCTCCTTCGCCATACCGCTGTCGAGTGCTCGGCCTTCCGCGTCAGCTGCACAGACTCCTGCCGATCCACCTTCACTTTTTTCTACACATCACATCCCCGAGGACCAAGTGGGTGCTGCAAAAGAGGCTATACTCTAGGCGGGCATTATGATGGAGAAGATGAAGATGGTGCGGGAAGCCAGCCAAGCTGCTTATGATGCCAGCTCCGCTCTCCAGAGCAACGTCCAGGTTAGTAGATCGTCGACTAACTCTTCTGGCTTGTTCTGTCAGGATATGCTACTTGAAAACTTTCTTTCCAAGAATCTTTGCATCTGTCTGCGCCTTGCATCTGTACACCCACTGGGTGTTTTGATTTGTCACTGAACATATTCGCACTTTGAGTTGATAATATTGCTATCGATTGAATCTTTTGACCAGTGGGGGCACGCTGAGTGCACCCACTGGGTGTAGTCCCCGAGACCATAATTGACTGCGGGCAGTTGACTATGGTCTGAGCATCAGAATTTGAATTTCTTCACTCGGTCTGGTCGGCCCATATCGAGTGGAACTTTGAACCAGTGGGGGCACGCTGAGTGCACCCACTGGGTGTAGTCCCCGAGACCGTGGTCGACTGCTAGCAGTCGACTATGGTCTGAAGACTGTTTTTTTTGCACTCGTGCTGGACAGGCCTTGTCGAGTGTAAACTGAACCAGTGGGGGCACGCTAAGTGCACCCACTGGGTGTAGTCCCCGAGACTACTGTTGGATGTTTGATTCGGCAGTAGTCTTAGAATTTGTTGGCTTTATCCTTTTACCTCTCTGAAATAACCAATCTTTTCACCAGTCGACTGACCTGTTCTTTGGTTGCAGAAATCTTGTGATCTTGGAGCTCGTTTTGCTGACCTGGAGAAGCAGCAGATTCAACTCAACCTCGATCTGGAGCTGGCCAAGACAGAACTGCAGAAAGCCAAGGATGACGCCGCTGGTAAGGAAGACCTGTCGACTGAGTTATCCCTGAACCGGATTTCATTCTGCTTTTTCTGAATCCAACATTATTTCTTTCAGAGAAACTGAACCAAGCTCTGGTGAGAAAGGATGAAGATCTGGAGGCTGCGCAGAAAAAATCTGATGAGAAAACTGCGCTCGCTGAACAGAAGTTGACTTCAGTCGGCAAATTGGAGGAAGAAAACTCTAGGCTGAAAACTGCCCTTGACGAAGCCAATAAGGAAGCGACTCGCCTGAAGAAGGACAAGGGAAATCTGAACGAGAAGATGAAAGGTATTGCCCGCAGGAGGAACGATCTGGGGAGTTATCTGGGAAGCCTTGCTAAGAAGTTGTTCGTCATGCTTGAAGGTGTTTTCTTTGATCCGACTGGTTTGTTCTTGTTGACTCAACATATGATCATTGACTTACCCTTGAATTGTGTATGCAGAGTTTTGCCGGGACTTCGAGGAAGAGACCGGGCGAATTGAACTAGGCTTGGACCCCATCAACTCTCCAGTGAAGGATGAAGCTGCCATGAATGTGCTCCGACTGGAATCCCGCATCACTAGTGTTGTTGATTATCTTGCCCGACTGAAAGTCGCGATGTCGCGGATTGACACAGCTCTCTGGCCCATGGCAACACTTCAGAATGACCTTGAGTCTATGATGGCTCGGCTCAATGAAGTTCCCAGTCGAATTCAAGAATGGAAGAAGTCTTCTGCCCGGTGCGGCGCTGATGTGGCTCTATCTCTGGCTCGCGTCCACTGTCGAGAAGCTCGCTGCGATTAAAGTTGCTAACACCATGAGGCACAACTTCCAGTCCTTCATGGAGACTTTCATTGCTGCCGCCACTCGGATTGCTGACGGGATCGACCTGGACGAATTCGTCGAGCCTGCCAGTCCTCCTCCTGCGGAGTGAACAAACTTTTATGCCCTCTCTTAAATTTGCCTCGGAATGCCGAGTGATTTTGTAACTGTTAAACTCCTTCGAGCGGAATGCCCGAGTACTTTGATCCGTGGTCTTGAACTTTAGGATTTATCTGAACTTGATTTATCTCTGAATATGCTTGCATTTGTCTTCGAGTGGAATTTGTTCTCCACACGGAATAATCTTTGTGCTTGAGATGCAGCTCTGAGGTGGATGCTCCAGTCGACCCACACCTCGTCGTCCTTGCGGATAAGGGTGGAGCGCACGTTGTACTTGTGGCGCAGCTCTGATGGAGAAGGTTGCAGTCGACCTGCACCTCGTCGTCCTTGCGGATAGGGATGGAGCACACATTGTACTTGTGGCGCAGCTCCGAAGGAGAAGGTTGCAGTCGACCTGCACCACGTCGTCCTTGCGGATAGGGATGGAGCACACATTGTACTTGTGGCGCGGTTCTGAAGGAGAAGGTTGCAGTCGACCTGCACCTCGTCGTCCTTGCGGATAGGGATGGAGCGCACATTGTACTTGTGGCGCAGTTCCGAAGGAGAAGGTTGCAGTCGACCTGCACCTCGTCGTCCTTGCGGATAGGGATGGGCTTCGAACTTAGGCGAGTACTAGACTGCAGCTAAGCCCCCGAGTGGGAGGGTTGCTCACCACTCGGTAGGATTTTTCAAACTAAGGCAAGTACTAGACTGCAGCTAAGCCCCCGAGTGGGAGGGTTGCTCACCACTCGGTAGGATTTTTCAAACTTAGGCGAGTACTGGACTACAGCTAAGCCCCCGAGTGGGAGTGTTGCTCACCACTCGATAGGATTTTTCAAACATAGGTGAGTACTGGACTGCAGCTAAGCCCCCGAGTGGGAGGGTTGCTCACCACTCGGTAGGATTTTTCAAACTTAGGCGAGTACTGAACTGCA
>NC_057811.1:121560525-121570573 GCF_018294505.1 Triticum aestivum | reverse complement strand
CTCGGTAGGATTTTTCAAACTTAGGCGAGTACTGGACTGCAGCTAAGCCCCCGAGTGAGAGGCTTGCTCATCACTCGGTAGGATTTTTCAAACTTAGGCAAGTACTGGACTGCAGCTAAGCCCCCGAGTGAGAGGCTTGCTCATCACTCGGTAGGATTTTTAAAACTTAGGCGAAACGGATTCGCGGCTAAGCCCCCGAGTGAGAGGCTTGCTCATCACTCGGTAGGATTTTAAAAACTTAGGCGAAACGGATTCACGGCTAAGCCCCCGAGTGAGAGGCTTGCTCACCACTCGGTAGGATTTTTCAAACTTAGGCAAAACGGAGTCGTGGCAAAGTCACCCACTGGGGGATTTCGGACGCAAACAAAAGTAACAACAATCGTTTAAGAAGACTGTAAAGCTCTTGTCTTTGATAAACAAACTACAAAGGTATTTCTTATTACATCTCATCCGAATGAGTACTTAAGTATAAAAGGGGCGGAGCAGCTCCGCATTCCAAGCCCGTGGCTCATCTTTCTGATGTTCGACATTGTAAAGATGGTATGCTCCATTGTGGAGAACTCTGGTGACAATGAAGGGACCTTCCCAAGTAGGGGCGAGCTTGTGTGGTTTCTGCTGATCCACTCGAAGAACCAAGTCTCCCTCTTGAAAGGCTCAGCCCCTCACGTTTCTGGCATGGAATCGACGCAAGTCTTGCTGATAAATGGTCGACCGGATTAAGGCCATCTCTCTTTCGTCCTCTAGGAGATCGACTGCGTGCTGCCGGGCCTGTTCTGCTTCATCTTCAGAGAAGAGCTCGACTTGGGTGCATTGTGAAGCAGGTCACTCGGTAGAACAGCTTCAGCTACATAGACCAAGAAGAATGGAGTTCGGCCAGTCGACCGATTGGGAGTTGTCCTCAATCCCCAAAGAACTGATGGAAGTTCATCGACCCAGGCGCCTGTTGCGTGCTTGAGATCACGTATCAGTCGGGGTTTCAGTCCTTTGAGAATCAAGCCATTTGCTCTTTCTACTTGTCCATTCGACCGGGGGTGGGCGACTGAAGCATAGTCGACTCATGTGCCTTGGTAAGTGCAGAAGGCTATGAACTCATCAGAATCAAAGTTCGACCCGTTGTCAGTGATGATGCTGTGCGGAACCCCATATCTGAATGGCAGCTCTCTGATGAAGCTGATGGCAGTACTGGCTTCAAGATTCTTGATAGGCTTGGCTTCAATCCATTTGGTAAACTTGTCGACTGCTACAAGCACACGAGTGAAGCCGCTCCTACCAGTCCTCAGCGGTCCAACCATATCCAATCCACAAACAGCAAAGGGCCAGACGAGTGGAATGGTCTTCAGGGCTGACGTAGGCTTGTGGGACATATTGGAGTAAAACTGGCAGCCTTCACATTTGTCAACTATATCCTTCGCCATTTCATTCACTCGTGGCCAATAATATCCAGCTCGGTATGCTTTGGCCACAATGGTCCAAGAGGACGCATGGTGGCCACAGGTGCCCGAGTGGATATCGTTGAGGATCACTCGACCTTCTTCAGGCGTTATGCATTTCTGGCTGACTCCAGTCACACACTTTCTCTGAACAGCTGTCCTGTTATCACAGTAAAGGCATTGGACCGACGGACGATCTATCGAGCCTCCTCTTCATCCTCTGGGAGTTCCTTCCTCAGGATATACGCAATACATGGCACTGTCCAGTCGGGAGTGATGACTAAAACCTCCATGATCAGGTCGACCACGGCTGGGACCTCGACTTCAGTCGGACTTGTAGCACTCTTAGGCTGCGGGTGCTCTTCAGTGAAAGGATCATCTTGAACTGAAGGTGAATGAATGTGTTCCAAAAACACATTGCTGGGAATGGCTTCTCTCTTGGAACCTATCTTTGCCAAATCATCGGCTGCTTGACCTTTCAGTCGGGGTATATGATGGAGCTCTAACCCCTCAAACTTCTTTTCCAACTTCCTCACCGCATTGCAGTAACCAGTCATAGCTGGGCTTCTGACATCCCACTCCTTCATCACTTCATTGACTACCAAATCTGAGTCGCCGTAGGCCATGAGGCGACGGACGCCGAGTGAGATGGCCATACGTAACCCATATAAGAGTGCTTCATATTCCGCTTCGTTATTGGCGGAATCAAAGTGAATCTGGAGAACATGTCTGAGCTTGTCTCCTCGGGGGGATACCAGTACCACCCCAGCACCGGAACCATGCAGCATCTTGGAGCCATCAAAGAACATGGTCCAGTGCTCCGAGTGGACTTGAGTCGGCAGTTGTTGTTCGATCCACTCAGCGAGGAAATCTGCTATTGCTTGGGACTTGATAGATTTCTTTGCCTCAAACTTAAGTACTGGACTGCAGCTAAGCCCCCGACTGAGAGGCTTGCTCATCACTCGGTAGGATTTTTCAAACTTAGGCGAGTACTGGACTGCAGCTAAGCCCCCGAGTGAGAGGCTTGCTCATCACTCGGTAGGATTTTTCAAACTTAGGCAAGTACTGGACTGCAGCTAAGCCCCCGAGTGACAGGCTTGCTCATCACTCGGTAGGATTTTTAAAACTTAGGCGAAACGGATTCGCGGCTAAGCCCCCGAGTGAGAGGCTTGCTCATCACTCGGTAGGATTTTTAAAACTTAGGCGAAACGGATTCGCGGCTAAGCCCCCGAGTGAGAGGCTTGCTCACCACTGGGTAGGATTCTTCAAACTTAGGCGAAACGGAGTCGCGGCGAAGTCACCCACTGGGGGATTTCGGACGCAAACAAAAGTAACAACAATCTTTTAAGAAGACTGTAAAGCTCTTGTCTTTGATAAACAAACTACAAAGGTATTTCTTATTACATCTCATCCGAATGAGTACTTAAGTATAAAAGGGGCGGAGCAGCTCCGCATTCCAAGCCCGTGGCTCATCTTTCTAATGTTCGACATTGTAAAGATGGTATGCTCCATTGTGGAGAACTCTGGTGATAATGAAGGGACCTTCCCAAGCAGGGGCGAGCTTGTGTGGTTTCTGCTGATCCACTCGAAGAACCAAGTCTCCCTCTTGAAAGGCTCAGCCCCTCACGTTTCTGGCATGGAATCGACGCAAGTCTTGCTGATAAATGGTCGACCGGATTAAGGCCATCTCTCTTTCGTCCTCTAGGAGATCGACTGCGTCCTGCCGGGCCTGTTCTGCTTCATCTTCAGAGAAGAGCTCGACTTGGGGTGCATTGTGAAGCAGGTCACTCGGTAGAACAGCTTCAGCTCCATAGACCAAGAAGAATGGAGTTCGGCCAGTCGACCGATTGGGAGTTGTCCTCAATCCCCAAAGAACTGATGGAAGTTCATCGACCCAGGCGCCTGTTGCATGCTTGAGATCACGTATCAGTCGGGGTTCCAGTCCTTTGAGAATCAAGCCATTTGCTCTTTCTACTTGTCCATTCGACCGGGGGTGGGCGACTGAAGCATAGTCAACTCGTGTGCCTTGGTAAGTGTAGAAGGCTATGAACTCATCAGAATCGAAGTTCGACCCGTTGTCACTGATGATACTGTGCGGAACCCCATATCTGAATGGCAGCTCTCTGATGAAGCTGATGGCAGTACTTGCTTCAAGATTCTTGATAGGCTTGGCTTCAATCCATTTGGTAAACTTGTCGACTGCTACAAGCACACGAGTGAAGCCGCTCCTACCAGTCCTCAGCGGTCCAACCATATCCAATCCACAAACAGCAAAGGGCCAGACGAGTGGAATGGTCTTCAGGGCTGACGTAGGCTTGTGGGACATATTGGAGTAAAACTGGCAGCCTTCACATTTGTCAACTATATCCTTCGCCATTTCATTCACTCGTGGCCAATAATATCCAGCTCGG
This sequence comes from Triticum aestivum, assembly GCF_018294505.1. NCBI lineage: Eukaryota > Viridiplantae > Streptophyta > Magnoliopsida > Poales > Poaceae > Triticum > Triticum aestivum. Next base: position 121,566,732 of record NC_057811.1, on the reverse strand, counting down.
TATGCTTTGGCCACAATGGTCCAAGAGGACGCATGGTGGCCACAGGTGCCCGAGTGGATATCGTTGAGGATCACTCGACCTTCTTCCGGCGTTATGCATTTCTGGCTGACTCCAGTCACACACTTTCTCTGAACAGCTGTCCTGTTATCACAGTAAAGGCATTGGACCGACGGACGATCTATCGAGCCTCCTCTTCATCCTCTGGGAGTTCCTTCCTAAGGATATACGCAATACATGGCACTGTCCAGTCGGGAGTGATGACTAAAACCTCCATGATCAGGTCGACCACGGCTGGGACCTCGACTTCAGTCGGACTTGTAGCACTCTTAGGCTGCGGGTGCTCTTCAGTGAAAGGATCATCTTGAACTGAAGGTGAATGAATGTGTTCCAAAAACACATTGCTGGGAATGGCTTCTCTCTTGGAACCTATCTTTGCCAAATCATCGGCTGCTTCACTTTTCAGTCGGGGTATATGATGGAGCTCTAACCCCTCAAACTTCTTTTCCAACTTCCTCACCGCATTGCAGTAACCAGTCATAGCTGGGCTTCTGACATCCCACTCCTTCATCACTTCATTGACTACCAAATCTGAGTCACCGTAGACCATGAGGCGACGGACGCCGAGTGAGATGGCCATACGTAACCCATATAAGAGTGCTTCATATTCTGCTTCGTTATTGGAGGAATCAAAGTGAATCTGGAGAACATGTCTGAGCTTGTCTCCTCGGGGGGATACCAGTACCACCCCAGCACCGGAACCATTCAGCATCTTGGAGCCATCAAAGAACATGGTCCAGTGCTCCGAGTGGACTTGAGTCGGCAGTTGTTGTTCGATCCACTCAGCGAGGAAATCTGCTATTGCTTGGGACTTGATAGATTTCTTTGCCTCAAACTTAAGTACTGGACTGCAGCTAAGCCCCCGAGTGAGAGGCTTGCTCATCACTCGGTAGGATTTTTCAAACTTAGGCGAGTACTGGACTGCAGCTAAGCCCCCGAGTGAGAGGCTTGCTCATCACTCGGTAGGATTTTTCAAACTTAGGCAAGTACTGGACTGCAGCTAAGCCCCCGAGTGACAGGCTTGCTCATCACTCGGTAGGATTTTTAAAACTTAGGCGAAACGGATTCGCGGCTAAGCCCCCGAGTGAGAGGCTTGCTCATCACTCGGTAGGAGTTTTAAAACTTAGGCGAAACGGATTCGCGGCTAAGCCCCCGAGTGAGAGGCTTGCTCACCACTCGGTAGGATTTTTCCAACTTAGGCGAAACGGAGTCGCGGCGAAGTCACCCACTGGGGGATTTCGGACGCAAACAAAAGTAACAACAATCGTTTAAGAAGACTGTAAAGCTCTTGTCTTTGATAAACAAACTACAAAGGTATTTCTTATTACATCTCATCCGAATGAGTACTTAAGTATAAAAGGGGCGGAGCAGCTCCGCATTCCAAGCCCGTGGCTCATCTTTCTGATGTTCGACATTGTAAAGATGGTATGCTCCATTGTGGAGAACTCTGGTGATAATGAAGGGACCTTCCCAAGCAGGGGCGAGCTTGTGTGGTTTCTGCTGATCCACTCGAAGAACCAAGTCTCCCTCTTGAAAGGCTCAGCCCCTCACGTTTCTGGCATGGAATCGACGCAAGTCTTGCTGATAAATGGTCGACCGGATTAAGGCCATCTCTCGTTCGTCCTCTAGGAGATCGACTGCGTCCTGCCGGGCCTGTTCTGTTTCATCTTCAGAGAAGAGCTCGACTTGGGGTGCATTGTGAAGCAGGTCACTCGGTAGAACAGCTTCAGCTCCATAGACCAAGAAGAATGGAGTTCGGCCAGTCGACCGATTGGGAGTTGTCCTCAATCCCCAAAGAACTGATGGAAGTTCATCGACCCAGGCGCCTGTTGCGTGCTTGAGATCACGTATCAGTCGGGGTTTCAGTCCTTTGAGAATCAAGACATTTGCTCTTTCTACTTGTCCATTCGACCGGGGGTAGGCGACTGAAGCATAGTCGACTCGTGTGCCTTGGTAACTGCAGAAGGCTATGAACTCATCAGAATCTAAGTTCGACCCGTTGTTAGTGATGATGCTGTGCGGAACCCCATATCTGAATGGCAACTCTCTGATGAAGCTGATGGCAGTACTGGCTTCAAGATTCTTGATAGGCTTGGCTTCAATCCATTTGGTAAACTTGTCGACTGCTACAAGCACACGAGTGAAGCCGCTCCTACCAGTCCTCAGCGGTCCAACCATATCCAATCCACAAACAGCAAAGGGCCAGACGAGTGGAATGGTCTTCAGGGCTGACGTAGGCTTGTGGGACATATTGGAGTAAAACTGGCAACCTTCACATTTGTCAACTATATCCTTCGCCATTTCATTCACTCGTGGCCAATAATATCCAACTCGGTATGCTTTGGCCACAATGGTCCAAGAGGACGCATGGTGGCCACAGGTGCCCGAGTGGATATCGTTGAGGATCACTCGACCTTCTTCCGGCGTTATGCATTTCTGGCTGACTCCAGTCACACACTTTCTCTGAACAGCTGTCCTGTTATCACAGTAAAGGCATTGGACCGACGGACGATCTATCGAGCCTCCTCTTCATCCTCTGGGAGTTCCTTCCTAAGGATATACGCAATACATGGCACTGTCCAGTCGGGAGTGATGACTAAAACCTCCATGATCAGGTCGACCACGGCTGGGACCTCGACTTCAGTCGGACATGTAGCACTCTTAGGCTGCGGGTGCTCTTCAGTGAAAGGATCATCTTGAACTGAAGGTGAATGAATGTGTTCCAAAAACACATTCTTGGGAATGGCTTCTCTCTTGGAACCTATCTTTGCCAAATCATCGGCTGCTTGACTTTTCAGTCGGGGTATATGATGGAGCTGTAACCCCTCAAACTTCTTTTCCAACTTCCTCACCGCATTGCAGTAACCAGTCATAGCTAGGCTTCTGACATCCTACTCCTTCATCACTTCATTGACTACCAAATCTGAGTCACCGTAGACCATGAGGCGACGGACGCCGATTGAGATGGCCATACGTAACCCATATAAGAGTGCTTCATATTCCGCTTCGTTATTGGAGGAATCAAAGTGAATCAGGAGAACATGTCTGAGCTTGTCTCCTCGGGGGGATACCAGTACCACCCCAGCACCGGAACCATTCAGCATCTTGGAGCCATCAAAGAACATGGTCCAGTGCTCTGAGTGGACTTGAGTTGGCAGTTGTTGTTCGATCCACTCGGCGAGGAAATCTGCTATTGCTTGGGACTTGATAGATTTCTTTGCCTCAAACTTAAGTACTGGACTGCAGCTAAGCCCCCGAGTGAGAGGCTTGCTCATCACTCGGTAGGATTTTTCAAACTTAGGCGAGTACTGGACTGCAGCTAAGCCCCCGAGTGAGAGGCTTGCTCATCACTCGGTAGGATTTTTCAAACTTAGGCAAGTACTGGACTGCAGCTAAGCCCCCGAGTGAGAGGCTTGCTCATCACTCGGTAGGATTTTTAAAACTTAGGCGAAACGGATTCGCGGCTAAGCCCCCGAGTGAGAGGCTTGCTCATCACTCGGTAGGATTTTTAAAACTTAGGCGAAACGGATTCGCGGCTAAGCCCCCGAGTGAGAGGTTTCTCACCACTCGGTAGGATTTTTCAAACTTAGGCGAAACGGAGTCGCGGCGAAGTCACCCACTGGGGGATTTCGGACGCAAACAAAAGTAACAATAATCATTTAAGAAGATTGTAAAGCTCTTGTCTTTGATAAACAAACTACAAAGGTATTTCTTATTACATCTCATCCGAATGAGTACTTAAGTATAAAAGGGGCGGAGCAGCTCCGCATTCCAAGCCCGTGGCTCATCTTTTTGATGTTCGACATTGTAAAGATGGTATGCTCCATTGTGGAGAACTCTGGTGACAATGAAGGGACCTTCCCAAGCAGGGGCGAGCTTGTGTGGTTTCTGCTGATCCACTCGAAGAACCAAGTCTCCCTCTTGAAAGGCTCAGCCCCTTACGTTTCTGGCATGGAATCGACGCAAGTCTTGCTGATAAATGTTCGACCGGATTAAGGCCATCTCTCTTTCGTCCTCTAGGAGATCGACTGCGTCCTCCCGGGCCTGTTCTGCTTCATCTTCAGAGAAGAGCTCGACTTGGGGTGCATTGTGAAGCAGGTCACTCGGTAGAACAGCTTCAGCTCCATAGACCAAGAAGAATGGAGTTCGGCCAGTCGACCGATTGGGAGTTGTCCTCAATCCCCAAAGAACTGATGGAAGTTCATCGACCCAGGCGCCTGTTGCGTGCTTGAGATCACGTATCAGTCGGGGTTCCAGTCCTTTGAGAATCAAGCTATTTGCTCTTTCTACTTGTCCATTCGACCGGGGGTGGGCGACTGAAGCATAGTCGACTCGTGTGCCTTGGTAACTGCAGAAGGCTATGAACTCATCAGAATCTAAGTTCGACCCGTTGTCAGTGATGATGCTGTGCGGAACCCCATATCTGAATGTCAACTCTCTGAGGAAGCTGGCGGCAGTACTGGCTTCAACATTCTTGATAGGCTTGGCTTCAATCCATTTGGTAAACTTGTCGACTGCTACAAGCACATGAGTGAAGCCGCTCCAACCAGTCCTCGGCGGTCCAACCATATCCAATCCCCAAACAACAAAGGGCTAGACGAGTGGAATGGTCTTCAGGGCTGACGCAGGCTTGTGGGACATATTGGAGTAAAACTGGCAGCCTTCACATTTGTCAACTATATCCTTCGCCATTTCATTCGCTCGTGGCCAATAAAATCCAGCTCAGTATGCTTTGGCCACAATGGTCAAAGAGGACGCATGGTGGCCACAGGTGCCCGAGTGGATATCGTTGAGGATCACTTGACCTTCTTCCGGCGTTATGCATTTCTGGCTGACTCCAGTCACACACTTTCTCTGAACAGCTGTCCTGTTATCACAGTAAAGGCATTGGACCGACGGACGATCTATCGAGCCTCCTCTTCATCCTCTGGGAGTTCCTTCCTAAGGATATACGCAATACATGGCACTGTCCAGTCGGGAGTGATGACTAAAACCTCCATGATCAGGTCGACCACGGCTGGGACCTCGACTTCAGTCGGACTTGTAGCAATCTTAGGCTGCGGGTGCTCTTCAGTGAAAGGATCATCTTGAACTGAAGGTGAATGAATGTGTTCCAAAAACACATTGCTGGGAATGGCTTCTCTCTTGGAACCTATCTTTGCCAAATCATCGGCTGCTTGACTTTTCAGTCGGGGTATATGATGGAGCTCTAACCCCTCAAACTTCTTTTCCAACTTCCTCACCGCATTGCAGTAACCAGTCATAGCTGGGCTTCTGACATCCCACTCCTTCATCACTTCATTGACTACCAAATCTGAGTCACCGTAGACCATGAGGCGACGGACGCCGAGTGAGATGGCCATACGTAACCCATATAAGAGTGCTTCATATTCCGCTTCGTTATTGGAGGAATCAAAGTGAATCTGGAGAACATGTCTGAGCTTGTCTCCTCGGGGGGATACCAGCACCACCCCAGCACCGGAACCATTCAGCATCTTGGAGCCATCAAAGAACATGGTCCAGTGCTCCGAGTGGACTTGAGTCGGCAGTTGTTGTTCGATCCACTCAGCGAGGAAATCTACTATTGCTTGGGACTTGATAGATTTCTTTGCCTCAAACTTAAGTACTGGACTGCAGCTAAGCCCCCGAGTGAGAGGCTTGCTCATCACTCGGTAGGATTTTTCAAACTTAGGCGAGTACTGGACTGCAGCTAAGCCCCCGAGTGAGAGGCTTGCTCATCACTCGGTAGGATTTTTCATACTTAGGCAAGTACTGGACTGCAGCTAAGCCCCCGAGTGACAGGCTTGCTCATCACTCGGTAGGATTTTTAAAACTTAGGCGAAACGGATTCGCGGCTAAGCCCCCGAGTGAGAGGCTTGCTCATCACTCGGTAGGATTTTTAAAACTTAGGCGAAACGGATTCGCGGCTAAGCCCCCGAGTGAGAGGCTTGCTCACCACTCGGTAGGATTTTTCAAACTTAGGCGAAACGGAGTCGCGGCAAAGTCACCCACTGGGGGATTTCGGACGCAAACAAAAGTAACAACAATCATTTAAGAAGACTGTAAAGCTCTTGTCTTTGATAAACAAACTACAAAGGTATTTCTTATTACATCTCATCCGAATGAGTACTTAAGTATAAAAGGGGCGGA
>NC_057811.1:121548926-121553708 GCF_018294505.1 Triticum aestivum | reverse complement strand
TGTAAAGCTCTTGTCTTTGATAAACAAACTACAAAGGTATTTCTTATTACATCTCATCCGAATGAGTACTTAAGTATAAAAGGGGCGGAGCAGCTCCGCATTCCAAGCCCGTGGCTCATCTTTTTGATGTTCGACATTGTAAAGATGGTATGCTCCATTGTGGAGAACTCTGGTGACAATGAAGGGACCTTCCCAAGCAGGGGCGAGCTTGTGTGGTTTCTGCTGATCCACTCGAAGAACCAAGTCTCCCTCTTGAAAGGCTCAGCCCCTTACGTTTCTGGCATGGAATCGACGCAAGTCTTGCTGATAAATGTTCGACCGGATTAAGGCCATCTCTCTTTCGTCCTCTAGGAGATCGACTGCGTCCTCCCGGGCCTGTTCTGCTTCATCTTCAGAGAAGAGCTCGACTTGGGGTGCATTGTGAAGCAGGTCACTCGGTAGAACAGCTTCAGCTCCATAGACCAAGAAGAATGGAGTTCGGCCAGTCGACCGATTGGGAGTTGTCCTCAATCCCCAAAGAACTGATGGAAGTTCATCGACCCAGGCGCCTGTTGCGTGCTTGAGATCACGTATCAGTCGGGGTTTCAGTCCTTTGAGAATCAAGCCATTTGCTCTTTCTACTTGTCCATTCGACCGGGGGTGGGCGACTGAAGCATAGTCGACTCGTGTGCCTTGGCAATTGCAGAAGGCTATGAACTCATCAGAATCTAAGTTCGACCCGTTGTTAGTGATGATGTTGTGCGGAACCCCATATCTGAATGGCAGCTCTCTGATGAAGCTGATGGCAGTACTGGCTTCAAGATTCTTGATAGGCTTGGCTTCAATCCATTTGGTAAACTTGTCGACTGCTACAAGCACACGAGTGAAGCCGCTCCTACCAGTCCTCAGCGGTCCAACCATATCCAATCCACAAACAGCAAAGGGCCAGACGAGTGGAATGGTCTTCAGGGCTGACGTAGGCTTGTGGGACATATTGGAGTAAAACTGGCAGCCTTCACATTTGTCAACTATATCCTTCGCCATTTCATTCCCTCGTGGCCAATAATATCCAGCTCGGTATGCTTTGGCCACAATGGTCCAAGAGGACGCATGGTGGCCACAGGTGCCCGAGTGGATATCGTTGAGGATCACTCGACCTTCTTCCGGCGTTATGCATTTCTGGCTGACTCCAGTCACACACTTTCTCTGAACAGCTGTCCTGTTATCACAGTAAAGGCATTGGACCGACGGACGATCTATCGAGCCTCCTCTTCATCCTCTGGGAGTTCCTTCCTAAGGATATACGCAATACATGGCACTGTCCAGTCGGGAGTGATGACTAAAACCTCCATGATCAGGTCGACCACGGCTGGGACCTCGACTTCAGTCGGACTTGTAGCACTCTTAGGCTGCGGGTGCTCTTCAGTGAAAGGATCATCTTGAACTGAAGGTGAATGAATGTGTTCCAAAAACACATTGCTGGGAATGGCTTCTCTCTTGGAACCTATCTTTGCCAAATCATCGGCTGCTTGACTTTTCAGTCGGGGTATATGATGGAGCTCTAACCCCTCAAACTTCTTTTCCAACTTCCTCACCGCATTGCAGTAACCAGTCATAGCTGGGCTTCTGACATCCCACTCCTTCATCACTTCATTGACTACCAAATCTGAGTCACTGTAGACCATGAGGCGACGGACGCCGAGTGAGATGGCCATACGTAACCCATATAAGAGTGCTTCATATTCCGCTTCGTTATTGGAGGAATCAAAGTGAATCTGGAGAACATGTCTGAGCTTGTCTCCTCGGGGGGATACCAGTACCACCCCAGCACCGGAACCATTCAGCATCTTGGAGCCATCAAAGAACATGGTCCAGTGCTCCGAGTGGACTTGAGTCGGCAGTTGTTGTTCGATCCACTCAGCGAGGAAATTTGCTATTGCTTGGGACTTGATAGATTTCTTTGCCTCAAACTTAAGTACTGGACTGCAGCTAAGCCCCCGAGTGAGAGGCTTGCTCATCACTCGGTAGGATTTTTCAAACTTAGGCGAGTACTGGACTGCAGCTAAGCCCCCGAGTGAGAGGCTTGCTCATCACTCGGTAGGATTTTACAAACTTAGGCAAGTACTGGACTGCAGCTAAGCCCCCGAGTGACAGGCTTGCTCATCACTCGGTAGGATTTTTAAAACTTAGGCGAAACGGATTCGCGGCTAAGCCCCCGAGTGAGAGGCTTGCTCATCACTCGGTAGGATTTTTAAAACTTAGGCGAAACGGATTCGCGGCTAAGCCCCCGAGTGAGAGGCTTGCTCACCACTCGGTAGGATTTTTCAAACTTAGGCGAAACGGAGTCGCGGCGAAGTCACCCACTGGGGGATTTCGGACGCAAACAAAAGTAACAACAATCATTTAAGAAGACTGTAAAGCTCTTGTCTTTGATAAACAAACTACAAAGGTATTTCTTATTACATCTCATCTGAATGAGTACTTAAGTATAAAAGGGGCGGAGCAGCTCCGCATTCCAAGCCCGTGGCTCATCTTTCTGATGTTCGACATTGTAAAGATGGTATGCTCCATTGTGGAGAACTCTGGTGATAATGAAGGGACCTTCCCAAGCAGGGGCGAGCTTGTGTGGTTTCTGCTGATCCACTCGAAGAACCAAGTCTCCCTCTTGAAAGGCTCAGCCCCTCACGTTTCTGGCATGGAATCGACGCAAGTCTTGCTGATAAATGGTCGACCGGATTAAGGCCATCTCTCTTTCGTCCTCTAGGAGATCGACTGCGTCCTGCCGGGCCTGTTCTGCTTCATCTTCAGAGAAGAGCTCGACTTGGGGTGCATTGTGAAGCAGGTCACTCGGTAGAACAGCTTCAGCTCCATAGACCAAGAAGAATGGAGTTCGGCCAGTCGACCGATTGGGAGTTGTCCTCAATCCCCAAAGAACTGATGGAAGTTCATCGACCCAGGCGCCTGTTGCGTGCTTGAGATCACGTATCAGTCGGGGTTTCAGTCCTTTGAGAATCAAGCCATTTGCTCTTTCTACTTGTCCATTCGACCGGGGGTCGGCGACTGAAGCATAGTCGACTCGTGTGCCTTGGTAACTGCAGAAGGCTATGAACTCATCAGAATCTAAGTTCGACCCGTTGTTAGTGATGATGCTGTGCGGAACCCCATATCTGAATGGCAACTCTCTGATGAAGCTGATGGCAGTACTGGCTTCAAGATTCTTGATAGGCTTGGCTTCAATCCATTTGGTAAACTTGTCGACTGCTACAAGCACATGAGTGAAGCCGCTCCTACCAGTCCTCAGCTGTCCAACCATATCCAATCCACAAACAGCAAAGGGCCAGACGAGTGGAATGGTCTTCAGGGCTGACGGAGGCTTGTGGGACATATTGGAGTAAAACTGGCAGCCTTCACATTTGTCAACTATATCCTTCGCCATTTCATTCACTCGTGGCCAATAATATCCAGCTCGGTATGCTTTGGCCACAATGGTCCAAGAGGACGCATAGTGGCCACAGGTGCCCGAGTGGATATCGTTGAGGATCACTCGACCTTCTTCCGGCGTTATGCATTTCTGGCTGACTCCAGTCACACACTTTCTCTGAACAGCTGTCCTGTTATCACAGTAAAGGCATTGGACCGACGGACGATCTATCGAGCCTCCTCTTCATCCTCTGGGAGTTCCTTCCTAAGGATATACGCAATACATGGCACTGTCCAGTCGGGAGTGATGACTAAAACCTCCATGATCAGGTCGACCACGGCTGGGACCTCGACTTCAGTCGGACTTGTAGCACTCTTAGGCTGCGGGTGCTCTTCAGTGAAAGGATCATCTTGAACCGAAGGTGAATGAATGTGTTCCAAAAACACATTCTTGGGAATGGCTTCTCTCTTGGAACCTATCTTTGCCAAATCATCAGCTGCTTGACTTTTCAGTCGGGGTATATGATGGAGCTGTAACCCCTCAAACTTCTTTTCCAACTTCCTCACCGCATTGCAGTAACCAGTCATAGCTGGGCTTCTGACATCCCACTCCTTCATCACTTCATTGACTACCAAATCTGAGTCACCGTAGACCATGAGGCGACGGACGCCGAGTGAGATGGCCATACGTAACCCATATAAGAGTGCTTCATATTCCGCTTCGTTATTGGAGGAATCAAAGTGAATCTGGAGAACATGTCTGAGCTTGTCTCCTCGGGGGGATACCAGTACCACCCCAGCACCGGAATCATTCAGCATCTTGGAGCCATCAAAGAACATGGTCCAGTGCTCTGAGTGGACTTGAGTTGGCAGTTGTTGTTCGATCCACTCGGCAAGCAAATCTGCTATTGCTTGGGACTTGATAGATTTCTTTGCCTCAAACTTAAGTACTGGACTGCTGCTAAGCCCCCGAGTGAGAGGCTTGCTCATCTCTCGGTAGGATTTTTCAAACTTAGGCGAGTACTGGACTGCAGCTAAGCCCCCGAGTGAGAGGCTTGCTCATCACTCGGTAGGATTTTTCAAACTTAGGCAAGTACTGGACTGCAGCTAAGCCCCCGAGTGAGAGGCTTGCTCATCACTCGGTAGGATTTTTAAAACTTAGGCGAAACGGATTCGCGGCTAAGCCCCCGATTGAGAGGCTTGCTCATCACTCGGTAGGATTTTTAAAACTTAGGCGAAACGGATTCGCGGCTAAGCCCCCGAGTGAGGGGCTTGCTCACCACTCGGTAGGATTTTTCAAACTTAGGTGAAACGGAGTCGCGGCGAAGTCACCCACTGGGGGATTTCGGACGCAAACAAAAGTAACAACAATCATTTCAGAAG
>NC_057811.1:121504727-121548892 GCF_018294505.1 Triticum aestivum | reverse complement strand
GGACTGCAGCTAAGCCCCCGAGTGAGAGGCTTGCTCATCACTCGGTAGGATTTTTAAAACTTAGGCGAAACGGATTCGCGGCTAAGCCCCCGATTGAGAGGCTTGCTCATCACTCGGTAGGATTTTTAAAACTTAGGCGAAACGGATTCGCGGCTAAGCCCCCGAGTGAGAGGCTTGCTCATCACTCGGTAGGATTTTTAAAACTTAGGCGAAACGGATTCGCGGCTAAGCCCCCGAGTGAGGGGCTTGCTCACCACTCGGTAGGATTTTTCAAACTTAGGTGAAACGGAGTCGCGGCGAAGTCACCCACTGGGGGATTTCGGACGCAAACAAAAGTAACAACAATCATTTCAGAAGACTGTAAAGCTCTTGTCTTTGATAAACAAACTACAAAGGTATTTCTTATTACTTCTCATCCGAATGAGTACTTAAGTATAAAAGGGGCGGAGCAGCTCCGCATTCCAAGCCCGTGGCTCATCTTTTTGATGTTCGACATTGTAAAGATGGTATGCTCCATTGTGGAGAACTCTGGTGACAATGAAGGGACCTTCCCAAGCAGGGGCGAGCTTGTGTGGTTTCTGCTGATCCACTCGAAGAACCAAGTCTCCCTCTTGAAAGGCTCAGTCCCTTACGTTTCTGGCATGGAATCGACGCAAGTCTTGCTGATAAATGGTCGACCGGATTAAGGCCATCTCTCTTTCGTCCTCTAGGAGATCGACTGCGTCCTCCCGGGCCTGTTCTGCTTCATCTTCAGAGAAGAGCTCGACTTGGGGTGCATTGTGAAGCAGGTCACTCGGTAGAACAGCTTCAGCTCCATAGACCAAGAAGAATGGAGTTCGGCCAGTCGACCGATTGGGAGTTGTCCTCAATCCCCAAAGAACTGATGGAAGTTCATCGACCCAGGCGCCTGTTGCGTGCTTGAGATCACGTATCAGTCGGGGTTCCAGTCCTTTGAGAATCAAGCCATTTGCTCTTTCTACTTGTCCATTCGACCGGGGGTGGGCGACTGAAGCATAGTCAACTCGTGTGCCTTGGTAAGTGTAGAAGGCTATGAACTCATCAGAATCGAAGCTCGACCCATTGTCAGTGATGATGCTGTGCGGAACCCCATATCTGAATGTCAACTCTCTGAGGAAGCTGGCGGCAGTACTGGCTTCAACATTCTTGATAGGCTTGGCTTCAATCCATTTGGTAAACTTGTCGACTGCTACAAGCACATGAGTGAAGCCGCTCCAACCAGTCCTCGGCGGTCCAACCATATCCAATCCCCAAACAGCAAAGGGCTAGACGAGTGGAATGGTCTTCAGGGCTGACGCAGGCTTGTGGGACATATTGGAGTAAAACTGGCAGCCTTCACATTTGTCAACTATATCCTTCGCCATTTCATTCGCTCGTGGCCAATAAAATCCAGCTCGGTATGCTTTGGCCACAATGGTCCAAGAGGACGCATGGTGGCCACAGGTCCCCGAGTGGATATTGTTGAGGATCACTCGACCTTCTTCCGGCGTTATGCATTTCTGGCTGACTCCAGTCACACTTTCTCTGAACAGCTGTCCTCTTATCACAGTAAAGGCTTTGGACTGACGGACGATCTGTCGAGCCTCCTCTGGATCCTCTGGGAGTTCCTTCCTAAGGATATACGCAATATATGGCACTGTCCAGTCGGGAGTGATGACTAAAACCTCCATGATCAGGTCGACCACGGCTGGGACCTCGACTTCAGTCGGATCTGTAGCACTCTTAGGCTACGGGTGCTCTTCGGTGAAAGGATCATCTTGAACTGAAGGTGAATGAATGTGTTCCAAAAACACATTGCTGGGAATGGCTTCTCTCTTGGAACCTATCTTTGCCAAATCCTCAGCTGCTTGATTTTTCAGTCGGGGTATATGATGGAGCTCTAACCCCTCAAACTTCTTTTCCAACTTCCTCACCGCATTGCAGTAACCAGTCATAGCTGGGCTTCTGACATCCCACTCCTTCATCACTTGATTGACTACCAAATCTGAGTCGCCGTAGACCATGAGGCAACGGACGCCGAGTGAGATGGCCATACGTAACCCATATAAGAGTGCTTCATATTCCGCTTCGTTGTTGGAGGAATCAAAGTGAATCTGGAGAACATATCTGAGCTTGTCTCCTTGGGGGGATACCAGTACCACCCCAGCACCGGAACCATTCAGCATCTTGGAGCCATCAAAGAACATGGTCCAGTGCTCCGAGTGGACTTGAGTCGGCAGTTGCTGTTCGATGCACTCGGCGAGGAAATCTGTTATTGCTTGGGACTTGATAGCTTTCTTTGCCTCAAACTTGATATCCAAGGGAAGGAGTTCAATCGCCCACTTTGCCACTCGACCAGTTGCATCTCTGTTGTTCAGAATCTCTGATAATGGAGCGTCGCTGATGACTGTAATGGAGTGGTCAAAGAAATAGTGTGCAACCTTCTTCGTGGTCATATAAATCCCATAAACAAGCTTCTGATAATGTGGATATCTTTGCTTTGATGGAGTCAAAACTTCAGAAACATAATATACTGTGCGCTGAACTTTATGGGCTTTTCCTTCTTCTTCCCGCTCGACCGTAAGTACTATACTGACGACTTGTCCAGTGGCTTCAATGTAAAGCAGTAAAGGCTCTTTGCTGATTGGTGCAGCAAGCACCGGCTGGGTGGAAAGCAGGGCTTTGAGCTCTGCAAATCCTGCATCAGCTTCAGGAGTCCACTCGAACTTATCAGACTTCTTCATCAGTTGGTAAAGAGGCAATGCCTTTTCACCGAGGCGAGAAATGAATCGACTTAAGGCGGCCAAACAACCTGTAAGCTTCTGGACATCGTGCACACGCACAGGGCGTTTCATTCGGAGAATGGCACCAACTTTCTCTGGGTTAGCATCGATCCCCCATTCAGAAACGAGGAAGCCGAGTAATTTTCCGCCCGGAACTCCGAATGTGCACTTTGATGGATTAAGCTTGATATCATACCTTCTGAGGTTGGCAAAAGTTTCAGCAAGGTCAGACAGCAGGTCGGAACCTTTACGTGACTTGACCACAATGTCATCCATGTATACTTCCACATTCCGACTGATCTGAGTGAGTAAACACTTCTGAATCATCCTCATGAATGTGGCTCCAGCATTCTTCAGGCCGAATGGCATGGTGACATAACAGAAGCACCCAATTGGAGTGATGAAAGCTATTTTTATCTCATCGGGTCCATACAGTCGGATCTGATGATACCCGGAATAGGCATCCAAAAAGGACAAGCGCTCACACCCTGCAGTCGATTCGAGTATTTGGTCGATGCGGGGAAGAGGAAAGTGATCTTTCGGGCAGGCCCGATTGATATGCTTGAAGTCAATGCACATGCGAAGTGAGTCGTCCTTCTTGGGGACCATGACAACATTGGCTAGCCGCTCAGAGTGGTAAATCTCTCGGATAAACTCAGCTGCTAGGAGCCGAGCCACTTCTTCACCAATTGCTTTTCTCTTCTGTACGGCGGACCGTTGAAGATGTTCTTTGACTGGTTTCACTTTTGGGTCGACTCACAAACGGTGCTCAGCCAGCCCCCTGGGAAGACCCGGCATGTCAGAAGGTTTCCATGCAAAGATGTCCCAGTTCTCACGGAGGAACTGGATGAGCGCTTCTTCCTATTTGGAGTCGAGTGTTGTCGAAATGTGAGTCAGAGCAGCATTGGGGTCAGTCGGGTGAATCTGAATCGGCTTCGTTTCACCAGACGACTGGAATGCAGAATCTGTGGCAGGCTTCTTAGCTCGCAACAAATCACTCGGATCTGCATTCTTTTGATACTCCTGCAATTCCACTACTGCCATTTGTGCATCAGCGATCTTTGAGCCCTTCTGGAAGCACTCTTCTGCCTTCTTCCGATTGCCAGAGATAGTGATCACTCCTCTAGGACCAGGCATCTTCAATTTGAGGTACACATAACATGGTCGAGCCATAAAATGTGCATAAGCTGGCCTGCCCAGTATAGCATGATAAGCACTTTGGAAATCCACGACTTCAAACGTCAACTTTTCTTTGCGGTAATTCTTGGAATCACCGAAAACCACATCAAGGGCGATCTGGCCGAGTGACTCAGCCTTCTTGCCAGGAATAACTCCATGGAAACTCATATTGGTTTCACTGAGTCTGGACATCGGAATGCCCATTCCCTTCAAGGTCTCTGCACACAATATATTCAAGCCACTACCACCATCCATCAGAACCTTAGTCAACCGAGTGCCTTCGACAACTGGGTCGACCACCAACGCTTGCCTCCCAGGGGTGGCTATGTGCACTGGGTGATCGGACTGGTCGAACATAATGGCAGTTTGAGGCCACTTCAAATAACTGGGTGTCACCGGAGCGACCATGTTTACTTCTCTGTTGATGAGTTTCAGTCGACTTTTGCTCTCAACATCAGCAAAAATCATTAGAGTGGAATTGACGTGGGGGTAACCATCATCATCTTCCTCTTTATCCTCAACTTTGTCCGACTCTTTTTCCTTTTCTTTGGGCTGTTTCTCTCGGAACTGCTGGATTAGGAGCTGACACTATCGAGTGGTATGCTTCGGGTAAATGAGATTACCCTCTTCATCTTCTTTGGTGTGACTGTGGCAAGGCAAATCCAACACATCATTTCCGTCTTGATATTTTATTTTCTTGGGGTTCCACGGTCCTTTGGGCTTCCCCTTGAACTTTCCTTGAGTCACGGCTAAGGCTTCTCCAGGAGCAGCTGGCTCGGCTTTGCGTTTCTGCTTCCGACTGGAGTTCCCTCCTCCGGTTTCGTGGGCGACTGTTTTGTGTTTGCCACTCCGGAGCCGATCCTCCTCTTCACCATTGGCATACTTGGTGGCAATCTCCATCATTCGACTCAGAGACATGTCTCCGGTCCGACCGAACTTCAGATTCAACTCTCGGTACTTGACGCCTTCCTTGAAGGCACAAACCGCTTGGTGATCTGACACATTCTCCACCGTGTGGTGCAACGTGATCCATCTCTGGATATAATCCCTCAAAGTTTCATTCGACTTCTGCACACAAGATTGCAGCTCTGTGAGCCTTGCTGGCCGTTTGCATGTACCTTCAAAGGTCCTAACAAACACTCGGGCGAGTTCCTCCCAACTATAAATGCCGCCTGGCGCCAACTGATTCAACCACGCTCTGGCCGAGCCCTCTAACATCAAAGGAAGGTGCTTCATGGCTACTTCATCATTGCCGCCACCAATCTGAACAGCCACTCGGAAGTCCTCAAGCCAAGTGTCAGGCTTGGACTCACCAGTGAACTTGCTGACTCCAGTTGCCAACCTGAAGTTGGGAGGAATCACTGCAGCCCTGGTGGCCCTGCTGAAACACTCGGGACCTGAAACATGCACTCTGCTGCCAGTCGGATAATCTCTGTCATGGCCTTCTCTGTGCGCTCTGTTCCTGTCAACCAGACCTTGAACGAGAATAGATCTCGCATCAAAGCCCGGTTCTCGTGGGTTGGCTGGAATCCTTCGCCCACCACTGTGAGGGCGTCTGTCACCGTGCTGCCGAGGCACGTATGACCCACTCCTTGGAGGAGGTGTGGGCACTCGACGACGATCATCGTGATCGAGTCGGTGATCATACTGCTCACGGTTTCTGTACTGATCTCGTTGGTCTCCACGTCCCTCACGCCTCGAGGCCGATCTTGGGCTGTGAGCCGACTGGACTGTGTCTGCTACAACGAATCTGCTATGGATCCTAATCCGCAACTATGACATTGATGTATTTTGTTCTCCCGCTGCCCGGAGCAAAGCCCTGATCTGCATCAAACCTCTGCCAGCTTCTGACTGGGAAGGCTGAATCGACTCTGCTATTCGAGCTGCAGCTATGAGATTCTGAATCGGAGTTCGATATACCTGAGTTGGAGGCGGAAAAAGCTGTCGTCGACTGGACTCAGGAATCTGCTGCCGAGCACGCTCATCGAGTGCGTGCTGGAGGTTCTCCAGTCGAGTGCGCTCAGCCAAGTTGGCCAGGCGCGCTTCCTCCAAGGCCTGGGCCTCGGGGGTTTCTCCGACAATAGGAGTGTGAAGTGCATCCATGTTACGGCGACGCAGCTCTTCCCTCTGCTGCGAAGATAGGGGCTCGGGGCGATACTCGTCATGGACGCGTGACGGATCACCACCGCCATCGCCACCGTCGCCACGGGGGAAGCCAGGTGGACTGCGTGGTCCGTCGACCATTAAGACTTCCGCCGCAGGGTCGCTGCTGTCGCATTCGGATGCAGTCTCGACGAAGCCAGTCGAACAGGCCGTAGAGAGTTTCGTCGGGCTCGATTGCCGCGACTTGTGGTGTGGCCGACTGGCGAGCCACCGCGTGCCTCGCCCACCGCTAGAGTCGCGACCGGCCAGAACGCTTACGCTGGCGAGCAGTAGGGGATGAAGACGCCATGGAAGCCGACCGATACTGGGTCGACGGCTGCCACAGAAGGACGCCGCGGACGCACGTACGAAAGTGCGTCGCCCGACGGATGGGGAGTGCCTCGACGTCGAGTGGAGCCTCTTGGAGCCAAGCGGAGTCATCGGCGACGAACACGAGCGCGCCGAGACGGATCTCGCGGCCCTCGGCCAATCCTCCGCCCGAAACCATGCTGATGGGGATCGGAAAATTTGCAACTTCTCCAACAAGTCGCTAAGACACCTGCCCCACGGTGGGCGCCAACTGTCGTGGTTCTATGTCTGATAGTAGAATAGGGGGTAGGGATGTAGAGGCAAGATCCTAGCTATGGAGAAGTTGTACACGCGAGTTTTACGAGTTCAGGCCCTTCTCGGAGGAAGTAACAGCCCTACGTCTCGGTGCCCGGAGGCGGTCGACTGGATTATATGCGTGTGTGTTACAGGGGGTGCGAACCCTTGTGCATGAGGAGGGGGTGGCTTATATAGAGTGCGCCAGGACCCCAACCAGCCCACGTTACAAGGGGTTTAAGGTACTTCAAGAGGGGGGCGTTACTGGTAACATCTGTAATAAAGTGTTATAAATGGCTATTAAGTCTAGGAGTTAATGCTCGACCATTGCTGTGTAGAGCGACTGTAGGTCTTTTGTCCGTCGAGTGTTTCTTGTTACGGTCGAGTGACCTTGATTCCTCCGAGTGGAAATGTTTCTGGTCGAGTGGATGATGGTACCCCTTGAATACTTCTGGCTTTAGAGTGATGTCCTTGGGGAGGGTATTTAGGTCAGGCTTGTGACCCTACCCTAGTTGCATGTCCTCATCACCGTGGGCGCCTAAACACCCATGCGCTCAGCCGAAATCTATCCCGCCCACATTTGGGACACCTGAGACTACTGTCCTACCCCCAACCCGCAATATGTCCGAAATTTTAGATGGGGGCAAAGTTTGTAACTTTCCCCAAATTTCAAACAAGCGCGTCCCAAACCAAAATATTGTTCCCCCTTAGTTCCCCGCCTCCCTCCGTTTCCCCATTCATACTTCGTGGGTGCCAAAACGCCCTCTCCGCCAGCCGTTAAACCCCAGCCTCCTCCGTCCTCCACCCCATAGCGCCCAATCCACCGCCGCCCTCCTCCATCACGCCAGAGCCGGTACCCCGACGTCGTCGTCCAACGCAACCGCAACCGCAACGCCCTCAAGGACTTAGCAGCTGAAGCCGAGGTAGAGCTGCCTCCACGACGCCGACGCTGACGTGCGCCGTACCAGAACCACTCCGACCACGCCGTCCTTGTTGGGGAACGTAGTAATTTCAAAAAAATTCCTACGCACACGCAAGATCATGGTGATGCATAGCAACGAGAGGGGAGAGTGTTGTCCACGTACCCTCATAGACCGAAAGCGGAAGCGTTAACACAACGCGGTTGATGTAGTCGTACGTCTTCACGATCCGACCGATCAAGTACGAAACGCACGGCACCTCCGAGTTCAGCACACGTTCAGCTCGATGACGTCCCTCGAACTCCGATCCAGCCGAGTGTTGAGGGAGAGTTTCGTCAGCGCGACGGCGTGGTGACGATGATGATGTTCTACCGACGCAGGGCTTCGCCTAAGCACCGCTACGATATTATCGAGGTGTAATATGGTGGAAGGGGGCACCGCACGCGGCTACAAGATCGTAGATCAATTGTGTGTAGAGAGGTGCCCCCCTGCCCCCGTATATAAAGGAGCAAGGGGGAGGCCGCCGGCCAAGGAGGAGAGGCGCGCCTAGGAGTCCTACTCCTACCGGGAGTAGGACTCCCCCCCTTTCCATGTTGGAATAGGAGAGGAAGAGGTGGAGGGGAGGAAGGAAGGGGGGGCGCCGCCCCCCTCTCCTTGTCCTATTCGGACTGGGGGGGAAGGGGGCGCGGCCCTGCCCTGGCCTCCTCTCCGCTCTTCCACCTAGGCCCAATAAGGCCCATTAAGTTACCGGGGGGTTCCGGTAACCTCCCGGTACTCCGGAAAAATCCCGATTTCACCCGGAACACTTACGATGTCCAAACATAGGCTTCCAATATATCAATCTTTATGTCTCGACCATTTCGAGACTCCTCGTCATGTCCGTGATCACATCCGGGACTCCGAACAACCTTCGGTACATCAAAACATATAAACTCATAATATAACTGTCACCGTAACGTTAAGCGTGCGGACCCTACGGGTTCGAGAACTACGTAGACATGACCGAGACACCTCACCGGTTAATAACCAATAGCGGAACCTGGATGCTCATATTGGTTCCCACATATTCTACGAAGATCTTTATCGGTCAGACCGTATAACAACATACGTTGTTCCCTTTGTCATCGGTATGTTACTTGCCCGAGATTCGATCGTCGGTATCTCGATACCTAGTTCAATCTCGTTACCGGCAAGTCTCTTTACTCGTTCCGTAATACATCATCCTGCAACTAACTCATTAGTCACAATGCTTGCAAGGCTTATAGTGATGTGTATTACTGAGTGGGCCCAGAGATACCTCTCCGACAATCGGAGTGACAAATCCTAATCTCGAAATACGCCAACCCAACAAGTACCTTTGGAGACACCTGTAGAGCACCTTTATAATCACCCAGTTACGTTGTGACGTTTGGTAGCACACAAAGTGTTCCTCCAATAAACGGGAGTTGCATAATCTCATAGTCATAGGAACATGTATAAGTCATGAAGAAAGCAATAGCAACATACTAAACGATCGAGTGCTAAGCTAACGGAATGGGTCAAGTCAATCACATCATTCTCCTAATGATGTGACCCCGTTAATAAAATGACAACTCATGTCTATGGCTAGGAAACATAACCATCTTTGATCAACGAGCTAGTCAAGTAGAGGCATACTAGTGACACTTTGTTTGTTTATGTATTCACACATGTATTATGTTTCCGGTTAATACAATTCTAGCATGAACAATAAACATTTATCATGATATAAGGAAATAAATAATAACTTTATTATTGCCTCTAGGGCATATTTCCTTCAGTCTCCCACTTGCACTAGAGTCAATAATCTAGATTACACAGTAATGATTCTTACACCCATGGAGTCTTGGTGCTGATCATGTTTTGCTCGTGGAAGAGGCTTAGTCAACGGGTCTGCAACATTCAGATCCGTATGTATCTTGCAAATTTCTATGTCTCCTACCTAGACTAAATCCCGGATGGAATTGAAGCGTCTTTTGAGGTGCTTGGTTCTCTTGTGAAATCTGGATTCCTTTGCTAAGGAAATTGCACCAGTATTATCACCAAAGATTTTCATTGGTCCCGATGCACTAGGTATGACATCTAGATCGGATATGAACTCCTTCATCCAGACTCCTTCATTTGCTGCTTCCGAAGCAGCTATGTACTCCGCTTCAACATAGATCCCGCCACGACACTTTGCTTAGAACTGCACCAACTGACAGCTCCACCGTTCAATTTAAACACGTATCCAGTTTGCGATTTAGAATCGTCCGGATCAGTGTCAAAGCTTGCATCAATGTAACCATTTACAATGAGCTCTTTGTCACCTCCATAAACGAGAAACTTATCCTTAGTCCTTTTCAGGTATTTCAGGATGTTCTTGACCGCTGTCCAGTGATCCACTCCTAGATTACTTTGGTACCTCCCTGCTAAACTTATAGCAAGGCACACATCAGGTCTGGTACACAGCATTGCATACATGATAGAGCCTATGGCTGAAGCATAGGGAACATCTTTCATCTTCTCTCTATCTTCTGCAGTGGTCGGGCATTGAGTCTTACTCAATCTCACACCTTGTAGTACAGGCAAGAACCCTTTCTTTGCTTGATCCATTTTGAACTTCTTCAAAACTTTGTCAAGGTATGTGCTTTGTGAAAGTCCAATTAAGCGTCTTGATCTATCTCTATAGATCTTGATGCCTAATATATATGCAGCTTCACCGAGGTCTTTCATTGAAAAACTCTTATTCAAGTATCCCTTTATGCTATCCAGAAATTCTATATCATTTCCAATCAGCAATATGTCATCCACATATAATATCAGAAATGCTACTGAGCTCCCACTCACTTTCTTGTAAATACAGGCTTCTCCAAAAGTCTATATAAAACCAAATGCTTTGATCACACTATCAAAGCGTTTATTCCAACTCCGAGAGGCTTGCACCAGTCCATAAATGGATCGCTGGAGCTTGCACACTTTGTTAGCTCCCTTTGGATCGATAAAACCTTCCGGTTGCATCATATACAACTCTTCTTCCAGAAATCCATTCAGGAATGCAGTTTTTACATCCATTTGCCAAATTTCATAATCATAAAATGCGGCAATTGCTAACATGATTCGGACAGACTTAAGCATCACTACGGGTGAGAAGGTCTCATCGTAGTCAATCCCTTGAACTTGTCGAAAACCTTTCGCAACAAGTCGAGCTTTATAGACAGTAACATTACCATCAGCGTCAGTCTTCTTCTTGAAGATCCATTTATTTTCAATGGCTTGCCGACCATCGGGCAAGTCAACCAAACTCCATACTTTGTTCTCATACATGGATCCCATCTCGGATTTCATGGCCTCAAGCCATTTTGCAGAATCTGGGCTCACCATCGCTTCTTCATAGTTCATAGGTTCGTCGTGGTCTAGCAACATAACCTCCAGAACAGGATTACCGTACCACTCTGGTGCGGATCTTAATCTGGTTGACCTACGAGGTTCAGTAATAACTTGATCTGAAGTTTCATGATCATTATCATTAACTTCCTCACTAATTGGTGTAGGTGTCGCAGAAACTGGTTTCTGCGATGATCTACTTTCCAATAAGGGAGCAGGTACAGTTACCTCATCAAGTTCTACTTTCCTCCCACTCACTTCTTTCGAGAGAAACTCCTTCTCTAGAAAGGATCCATTCTTAGCAACGAATGTCTTGCCTTCGGATCTATGATAGAAGGTGTACCCAACAGTCTCCTTTGGGTATCCTATGAAGACACATTTCTCCGATTGAGGTTCGAGCTTATCAGGTTGAAGTTTCTTCACATAAGCATCGCAACCCCAAACTTTAAGTTACGACAACTTTGGTTTCTTGCCAAACCATAGTTCATAAGGTGTCGTCTCAACGGATTTCGATGGTGTCCTATTTAGATTGAATGCACCCGTCTCTAAAGCATAACCCCAAAACGATAGCGGTAAATCAGTAAGAGACATCATAGATCGCACCATATCTAGTAAAGTACGATTACGATGTTCGGACACACCATTACGTTGTGGTGTTCCGGGTGGCGTGAGTTGCGAAACTATTCCGCATTGTTTCAAATGTAGGCCAAACTCGTAACTCAAATATTCTCCTCCACGATCAGATCGTAGAAATTTTATTTTCTTGTTACGATGATTTTCAACTTCACTCTGAAATTCTTTGAACTTTTCAAATATTTCAGACTTATGTTTCATTAAGTAGATATACCCATATCTGCTCAAATCATGTGTGAAGGTGAGAAAATAACGATATCCGCCACGAGCCTCAATATTCATCGGACCACATACATCTGTATGTATGATTTCCAATAAATATGTTGCTCTCTCCATAGTTCTGGAGAACGGTGTTTTAGTCATCTTGCCCATGAGGCACGGTTCGCAAGTACCAAGTGATTCATAATCAAGTGATTCCAAAAGTCCATCAGTATGGAGTTTCTTCACGCGCTTTACACCGATATGACCTAAACGGCAGTGCCACAAATAAGTTGCACTATCATTATCAGCTCTGCATCTTTTGGCTTCGACATTATGAATATGTGTATCACTACTATCGAGATTCAACAAAAATAGACCACTCTTCAAGGGTGCATGACCATAAAAGATATTATTCATATAAATAGAACAACCATTATTCTCTGATTTAAATGAATAACCGTCTCGCATTAAACAAGATCCAGATATAATGTTCATGCTTAATGCTGGCACCAAATAACAATTATTTAGGTCTAAAACTAATCCCGAAGGTAGATGTAGAGGTAGCGTGCCGACCGCGATCACATCGACTTTGGAACCATTTCCCACGCGCATCGTCATCTCGTCCTTCGCCAATCTTCGCTTAATCCATAGCCCCTGTTTCGAGTTGCAAATATTAGCAACAGAACCAATATCAAATACCCAGGTGCTACTGCGAGCATTAGTAAGGTACACATCAATAACATGTATATCACATATACCTTTGTTCACCTTGTCATCCTTCTTATCCGCCAAATACTTGGGGCAGTTCCGCTTCCAGTGACCAGTCTGCTTGCAGTAGAAGCACTCAGTTTCAGGCTTAGGTCCAGACTTGGGTTTCTTCTCCTGAACAGCAACTTGCTTGCTGTTCTTCTTGAAGTTCCCCTTCTTCTTCCCTTTGCCCTTTTTCTTGAAACTAGTGGTCTTATTGACCATCAACACTTGATGCTCCTTTTTGATTTCTACCTCCGCTGCCTTTAGCATTGCGAAGAGCTCGGGAATTGTCTTATTCATCCCTTGCATGTTATAGTTCATCACGAAGCTCTTGTTGCTTGGTGGCAGTGATTGAAGAATTCTGTCAATGACGCTATCATCCGGAAGATTAACTCCCAGTTGAATCAAGTGATTATTATACCCAGACATTTTGAGTATATGCTCACTGACAGAACTATTCTCTTCGCTCTTGCAGCTGTAGAACTTATTGGAGACTTCATATCTCTCAATCCGGGCATTTGCTTGAAATATTAACTTCAACTCCTGGAACATCTCATATGCTCCATGGTGTTCAAAACGTCGTTGAAGACCCGGTTCTAAGCCGTAAAGCATGGCACACTGAACTATCGAGTAGTCATCAGCTTTGCTTTGCCAGACGTTCATAACTTCTGGTGTTGCTCTTGCAGGAGGCCTGGCACCCAGCGGTGCTTCCAGGACGTAATTTTTCTGTGCAGCAATGAGGATAATCCTCAAGTTACGGACCCGGTCCGTGTAATTGCTACCATCATCTTTCAACTTTGCTTTCTCAAGGAACGCATTAAAATTCAACGGAACAACATCACGGGCCATTTATCTACAATTAACATAGACAAGCAAGATACTATCAGGTACTAAATTCATGATAAATTTAAGTTCTATTAATCATATTACTTAAGAACTCCCACTTAGATAGACATCCCTCTAATCATCTAAGTGATTACGTGATCCAAATCAACTAAACCATGTCCGATCATCACGTGTGATGGAGTAGTTTCAATGGTGAACATCACTATGTTGATCATATGTACTATATTATTCACGCTCGACCTTTCGGTCTCCGTGTTCCGAGGCCATATCTGCATATGCTAGGCTCATCAAGTTTAACCTGATTATTCCGCGTGTGCAACTGTTTTGCACCCGTTGTATTTGAACGTAGAGCCTATCACACCCGATCATCACGTGGTGTCTCAGCACGAAGAACTTTCGCAACGGTGCATACTCAGGGAGAACACTTTATCTTGAAATTTTAGTGAGAGATCATCTTATAATGCTACCGTCAATCAAAGCAAGATAAGATGCATAAGAGATTAACATCACATGCAATCAATATAAGTGATATGATATGGCCATCATCATCTTGTGCTTGTGATCTCCATCTCCGAAGCACCGTCATGATCACCATCGTCACCGGCGCGACACCTTGATCTCCATTGTAGCATCGTTGTCGTCTCGCCAACTATTGCTTTTACGACTATCGCTACCGCTTAGTGATAAAGTAAAACAATTACATGGCGATTGCATTTCATACAATAAAGCGACAACCATATGGCTCCTGCCAGTTGCCAATAACTCGGTTACAAAACATGATCATCTCATACAATAAAATATAGCATCATGTCTTGACCATATCACATCACAACATGCCCTGCAAAAACAAGTTAGACGTCCTCTACTTTGTTGTTGCAAGTTTTACGTGGCTGCTACGGGCTTAGCAAGAACCGTTCTTACCTACGCATCAAAACCACAACGATAGTTTGTCAAGTTGGTGCTGTTTTAACCTTCGCAAGGACCGGGCGTAGCCACACTTGGTTCAACTAAAGTGAGAGAGACAGACACCCGCCAGTCACCTTTAAGCAACGAGTGCTCGCAACGGTGAAACCAGTCTCGCGTAAGCGTCCGCGTAATGTCGGTCCGGGCCGCTTCATCTCACAATACCGCTGAACCAAAGTATGACATGCTGGTAAGCAGTATGACTTATATCGGCCACAACTCACTTGTGTTCTACTCGTGCATAACATCAACGCATAAAACCAGGCTCGGATGCCACTATTGGGGAACGTAGTAATTTCAAAAAATTTCCTACGCACACGCAAGATCATGGTGATGCATAGCAACGAGAGGGGAGAGTGTTGTCCACATACCCTCGTAGACCGAAAGCGGAAGCGTTAACACAACGCGGTTGATGTAGTCGTACGTCTTCACGATCCGACCGATCAAGTACCAAACGCACGACACCTCCGAGTTCAGCACACGTTCAGCTCGATGACATCCCTCGAACTCCGATCCAACCGAGTGTTGAGGGAGAGTTTCGTCAGCACGACGGCGTGATGACGATGATGATGTTCTACCGACGCAGGGCTTTGCCTAAGCACCGCTACGATATTATCGAGGTGTAATATGGTGGAAGGGGGCACCGCACACGGCTAAAAGATCGTAGATCAATTGTGTGTAGAGGGGTGCCCCCTGCCCCCGTATATAAAGGAGCAAGGGGGAGGCCACCGGCCAAGGAGGAGAGGCGCGCCTAGGAGGAGTCCTACTCCTACCGGGAGTAGGACTCCCCCCTTTCCATGTTGGAATAGGAGAGGAAGGAGGAATTGGTGGAGGGGAGGAAGGAAGGGGGGCGCCGCCCCCCTCTCCTTGTCCTATTTGGACTGGGGGAAAGGGGGGCGCGGCCCTGCCCTGGCCTCCTCTCCTCTCTTCCACCTAGGCCCAATAAGGCCCATTAAGTTACCGGGGGGTTCCGGTAACCTAACGGTACTCCGGAAAAATCCTGATTTCACCCGGAACACTTCCGATGTCCAAACATAGGCTTCCAATATATCAATCTTTATATCTCGACCATTTCGAGACTCCTCATCATGTCCGTGATCACATCCGGGACTCTGGACAACATTCGGTACATCAAAACATATAAACTCATAATATAACTGTCATCGTAACGTTAAGCGTGCGGACCCTACGGGTTCGAGAACTATGTAGACATGACCGAGACACCTCTCCGGTCAATAACCAATAGCGGAACCTGGATGCTCATATTGGTTCCCACATATTCTACGAAGATCTTTATCGGTTAGACCGCATAACAACATACGTTGTTCCCTTTGTCATCGGTATGTTACTTGCCCGAGATTCGATCGTCGGTATCTCGATACCTAGTTCAATCTCGTTACCGGCAAGTTTCTTTACTCGTTCCGTAATACATCATCCCACAACTAGCTCATTAGTTACAATGCTTGCAAGGCTTATAGTGATGTGTATTACTGAGTGGGCCCAGAGATACCTCTCCGACAATCGGAGTGACAAATCCTAATCTCGAAATACGCCAACCCAACAAATACCTTTGGAGACACCTGTAGAGCACCTTTATAATCACCCAGTTACGTTGTGACGTTTGGTAGCACACAAAGTGTTCCTCCGGTAAACGGTTGTTGCATAATCTCATAGTCATAGGAACATGTATAAGTCATGAAGAAATCAATAGCAATATACTAAACGATCGAGTGCTAAGCTAACGGAATGGGTCAAGTCAATCACATCATTCTCCTAATGATGTGATCCCGTTAATCAAATGATAACTCATGTCTATGGCTAGGAAACATAACCATCTTTGATCAACGAGCTAGTCAAGTAGAGGCATACTAGTGACACTCTGTTTGTTTATGTATTCACACATGTATTATGTTTCCGGTTAATACAATTCTAGCATGAACAATAAACATTTATCATGATATAAGGAAATAAATAATAACTTTATTATTGCCTCTAGGGAATATTTCCTTCAGTCCTGCGCCTCACTGCTGCCGCTCCACTGTCGCAACCGTCCACCGCACCGGAGCTGTTCCCGCTACGCCGTCGTTCGCCGCCTCGGATCTGCTTCCCCGCCGCCGACAGACGGCCACTGCACCACACTCAACAACTTGGCCATGGGTTCGTCCAAGGCTCCACCGTCCTCCACAACTTCTTGTTTCCAGCGAACCACAAGAAGATCGTTGGAAAAACAGAAGGAGGACACAGCACTGCCAGCAGAAAGGGGTACTCCCCTTCCCTTATTCGTGCAAACCTTACGTCTCTACTCACACCATATTCATCCCACGAAAGAAACTAGTTGAGCTCTTCTTACTGCATCTTCTTCGTGATACTAAATGCACAAGGTTTCCTCCCTTTACTATTTCACCTTTGCTAGAGGTCAGTAGCCCGTCTGGATTTCAATTCAGGGTCAGTCGAACCTCAATTAAAAGAAGCAGTACCCGCTTAGGCGCGCGGAGCACCTAGTCCGCCTGTTCGCCGGGGAAGCGGCGCATCGGTGTCTATCATAGGGGTGTGGAGCGCAGGAGCTGCTTGCGCCCGATCTGGAGGTCGGCGGGGCTTGAATGGACTGCCGGGAGGCGGTGCCAAGCACGGCGGTGCGGTGAGGTCGAGGGGAGGGCGCAGGCAGGGGACTGGTCCGGTGGTCGCTGCCGTTTCGAGGAGATCGTCAACACTGACTGGCTGGAGGTAGATGAAGGCGATCTGCCCGTTCTTTGTACATCAGACGGTGCAAAAATATTGGACTGGCCTATTTGTTTTCAGTCGAATGTTATTTTCATAGAATCATGTAGTAATTTAGTGTGCCATGCATGTTGTAGAGCTATCATATGTCTCCCGTCATTTATTTCTCACCGACCTGCTATCTGCTACCTTTACACTGTACTAATTGTGCACACACTTCACCCATACTCACACTATTGTTTTTTTATGCATGGGTATTTCAGACTCTGACGCAGTGTTGATGAATGCTGAAAAGAAAAGACAGAAGTCACTCCAGTGTAATTCGAAGATAAGCACTAAGCGTTGCAGCGCTCTAAAGGATGCAGTGTCAGCAGTTGGAGACAGTAAACGTAGCTCTGCAGTTGATGATCTCAATTGCCACACACAACCATCCCAGATGCTTGCTTTAACTTCGAGCTGTCAAATGTGGTTGCATGTTGCATATGGTGTCTAGCTTGTATTGCTTCCAATTGTGTTAAATTGCATCTGCTTACTTTACACATTATACCTTTGATAATGACATGCCTTCCTGTTTTTGATACATACTACATATGTATATTAACCATGTTCATACATCAAACTAATGCTCTTTTGTATCCCTCGTCAATCACTTATGATGAGACAGTCACCCGCGTGGGTTACTGTCAGACGCCATACTCGTTTAAAGAGTGCAGTGTCATCCTCCCCACATGATTCTCAAGAAACAACAAGGCTAAATGAAGATAGTCAACGTAGCTCTCTAGTTGATGACTGCAATTCCCCCACACCACCATCACAGGTGCTTGCTCTAACTTCGCAGTGTGATATGTGGTTGCATGTTGCATGCGATGTCTAGCTTGTAATGCTTCTAATTAGGGTAAATTGCATATGCTTAGTTTACACATTATACCCGTGAATATGACATGCCTTCCTATTTTTGGTACACATTACATCTATGTGTTATCCTTGTTCTTACATGAAACTACCTCTTTTCTGTATCCTGCATCAATCACTTACGATGAGTCATCTTTATTCACTGCATATTGCATATTATTCTAGCCTGTTGCCATGTATTGCTTCTAATTTGGTCAAATACATTGGTTAGGGCACCCTTTTAATTTGGCAGAGTGATATTGGTTTCATCTTTCATATGGTTTCTAGCTTGCATTGAATCTAACAAGTTCAAGCACCTTGTGCTTAGTTTACACTTTATACATCATACATGTCAATATGTCACGCCGTCCTGTTTTTCATACATATTCCATCCTCCTATCATGCGGTTGCCTTACATGAAAGTAGTGTTCGTCAGTATCATGCATCAAGGAGTTCTGAAGAGCAAATTTTATTCCTTTTTCTTGTGGGTTTCACTTGACAAGGCAAAATCAAGAAAGAGGAAGTAAAAGAGTAAGGAAGGCGATGATGGTGGTCCTCTGCAGCAACGTAAACGGAGCATCTGTACCGATTCTCCTTGTACTGATAGTGCATTACAAGGTCCAAGTCTCCGCTCCCCTACTCCACCATCCAAGGTGCTTGCTATAAATTGGCCGTGTGATATCTGGTTGCATGTTGCATATGGTGTCTAGCTTGTATTGCTCCTAATTAGTGTAAACTGCATCTGCTTAGCTTACACATGATAAGTGTGAATATGACACGCTTTCCTGTTTTTGGTACATACTATATCTGTCTATCACACCATGTTCTTACATGAAACTACTCTTCTTGTGTATCCTGCATCAGTGACTTATGATGGAACACCTTTAAGTTGGTAGTGTGATATTGGTTTGCGTCTTGAATATGATTTCTAGCATGTATTGCTTCTAGTTTGATGAACGCCACCTATGACGAGACAGTTTTAACTTGGCAGAGTGATATTGATTGCACCTTTCATATGGTGTCTACTTTGCAGTGCTTCTAATTTGTTGAAGTGCCTTCTGCTTAGTTACCACATCATAGGTGTGAATATGTCAAGCCATCCATTTTTTCGTACATATTCCATTCTCGTATCATGACTTTGCCTTTCATCAGAGTAGTGTTCGTCAGTATCATGCATGAATGAGTTCTGAAGAGCGAATTATATTCCTTTTTCTTGTCGGTTTGACCTCACAATGCAAAATCAATAAAGCTGAAGGAAATTGGCAAGGCATTGGATGATGGTGGTCCTTCCGAGCAACTGAAACGGAGGTTCTCTACAGATTCTACTCCGCCATCCTATCAACAAGATTCGCAAGACAACGCAAGGCTAGACAGTCAACGTAGCTGTGTAGATGATGAGCACATCTCCCCTACTCCACCATCACACGTGCTTGCTCTAACTTGGCACTATTATATGTGGTTGCATGTTGCATATGATGTCTAGCTTGTATTGCTTCTAACTTTGTTGAATTGCATCTGCTTACTTTACACATAATGCCTGTGAATATAGCACGTGTTCCTGTTTCTAGAACATACGTGTACATGATGAGCACATCTCCCCTACTCCAGCATCACAGGTCCTTGCTCTAACTTGGCACTATTATATGTGGTTGCATGTTGCGTATGATGTCTAGCTTGTATTGCTTCTAACTTTGTTGAATTGCATCTGCTTACTTTACACATAATGCCTGTGAATATGACACGTGTTCCTGTTTCTAGAACATATGTGTACATGATGAGCACATCTCCCCTACTCCACCATCACAGGTGCTTGCTCTAACTTGGAACTGTTATATGTGGTTGTGTTTTCCGTATGATGTCTAGTTTGTATTGCTTCTGATTATGTTGAATTGCATGTGCGTAGCTTACAACTTATACCTGCAACGATCACTTACCCATAAGACACAATTTACTTGGGACTGTGATGTAGGTTGCATCTTGCATTGTCTTCTAGCTTGTACTGCTTCTAATTTCTTGAAATGGCACTTACGACGAGACACTTTTTACCTGATAGGGTGATATTGGTTGCATGTTCATATGGTGCCTAGCTTTCATTTCTTCTAATTTTGTTGAAATGCCTTCCGCTTACTATTTTTCATACATATTCCATCCTCCTATCGTACGTGTGAATATGAAACGTTGTCTTTTTTTGTATATATTCCATCCTCATATCCTGAGCTTGCCTTACGTCAAAGTAGTGTTCGTCTGTATCATGCATCAACTAGTTATGCAGAGCTAATTTTATTCATCTTCTTGTGGTTTTCACTTCATAAGGCAATATCAGAAAATAGGAAGGAAAAGAGTAAGTTAGGGGATGTTGGTGGTCCTCCGCACCGACGCAAAACAAAGACTCTCTAGATTTGCCACTGCTACTGCTAATGAAGTTGAAGTCCCAAGTCTACATGATGAGTTCATCTCCTGTACTCCACCATCACAGGTGCTTGCTCTAAGTTGACAGTGTGATAATTGGTTTCATGTTGCATATGTAGTCTAGCCTGTATTTCTTCTATTTTGATTAAATTGCACCTGTTGAGTTCATACATTATACATGTGCATATGACATGGCGTTCTGTGTCTAGAATACACTGCATCTATCTATATACCATGTTCTTACATCAAAGTACTGCTGTTGTGTATCTCGCATCAGTCACTCATGATTGGACACTTTTAACATGGCAGTTTGATAGTGGTTGCATCTTGCATTGATTTCTACGTTGTACTGCTTCTAATTTTTCGAATTGCCACTTATGACAAGACACTTTTAACTTGGCAGAGTAATATTGGTTGCATCTTTCATATGGTGTCTAGCTTGCATTACTTCTATTTTCTTGAAAATCCTTCTGCTTAGTTTACACATCGTAGTTTTGAATATGTCATGCCGTCCTGTTTTTCTTACATATTCCATCCTCATACGGTTGTCTTACATCAAAGTATTGCTTGTCTGTATCATGCATCAATGAGTTCTGAAGAGCGATTTTATTCTTTTGTGTTGTGGGTACGGCTTGACATGGCAAAGTCAAAAAAGAGCAAGGAAAATAATATAGTAGGGAGTGGTGTTACTCGTCAGGTGAAACAAGGATCTGCCGTCCAGATTCTGCTGGTACTTATAGTGCAGTAGAAGGTCCAAGTCCACTGGCTAAATCTACAAACATAGTATCACCTGCTCCACCAGCCGCAGCATCCGCTTCAACTGTACCAGCATCTCAACGAGTTACTCGTTCGTTTGCTCCGGAACTGGCCAGTTCCCAAGCTGCCTTCACACCTAACACTACTTTCGAAGCACTGCTGACACAACAGGACTTGGCAAGATCAGATGAACCTCATGAGCATCAACACCAAGATGGTACCTGACCGAGTCAAGTTGCAGTTGCATGCTCCTTTATATATACTCTCACAGTTTGATGTACACTAACACTTTCCATATTCGTTGTTGAACTAGCACCATGACGCAAGCGGAAACAGACATCAGGGATAATGCTTGACAGATTAACAAAATCTAAAGGAGGAAGAATGGAGATCCATTTTGAGGCAGGTTTAAAAAGGCCACGTGATGCTACAGAGTCAGCCAAGTTAGTATCAGAGGCAGCCGTTGCCGTTAGGTGTCATGCACGTATCCTCCCAACGTGGATCCAGTACAGGAATGAGAAAGACAATACCCAGTTTAACACCTTCCTTGACCATTTATCCGTAAGTAATGTTATGCATCGCAATTAGTAATATTGTCTTGCTCTGTCCCATACTTTCTAGCTTCCTCCTAATAAGACTCACATTCTTTTTTCAACAGATGAGGTTCAAGTTGGATCTGAAAGATGATGCAACTAAACAAGCATGCACTCATGTTTTTCAGTCTGCTCTGCGACAGTATCGATACCACCTTAGAAAATCTCACTTTGAAGGCAAGGCTAACAATGAAATCGCCCAAACATCTCAAGTGGAATATATTACAGATGAAGACTGGACAACCCTTGTTAAACACTGGTACGATCCAAAGTATCAGGTAGGCTATATGTATTTGATCAGACCACATATTGAACTTGTATTTATGTATGTGCCTTACAAGTGTATCTTCTTCTAGGCTAACAGTTTGAAGAACAAGACCAACCGTTCTAAAGTGAAATTCCAACAGACAACAGGATCTCGTAGCTATATTGCACACTGCGAGGCTCTTGTAAATAGCTGCTACTTCCTTCTTTTTTCTGTGCCATATTATCGTATCTATATTGACTTGTTCCAAATACAGAGGAAAGCATGTGCGGACGAAAAAGAACCTGAACCGAATGCAGTGCAAATCTTCAAGGATTGCCACACCAGCAAGATGAAGGGCATGAGCACACCAGTTCAAGCCGTTGTTGTAAGTCCTTACTCCTCCTGCCTTTGAACTGATTGGTACTGTGATGTGTTCATTTAACTACTTGGTTTGCAGCCAATGTCAGTTACTCTGTTCACTTTTATACACAGTTGTCTTAACGTATCATTTCACCTTACTGAAGGAAATATGCCCTAGAGGCAATAATAAAGTATTATATATTTCCTTATATCATGATAAATGTTTATTATTCATGCTAGAATTGTATTAACCGGAAACGTAATACATGTGTGAATACATAGACAAACAGAGTGTCACTAGTATGCCTCTACTTGACTAGCTCGTTAATCAAAGATGGTTATGTTTCCTAGCCATAGACATGAGTTGTCATTTGATTAACGGGATCACCTCATTAGGAGAATGACGTGATTGATGTCGGAGTAAATGGCCACGGGTAGCCTAACCGACTGCCCCTGGTTCTTCTGAAAAAATTATCAGGCCTTCGGGCCTCCAAGCACTCCGAGCATTGGGCCGCCTTCCCTGCCCGGCTACCTCTGAAGCCGACTCCCGGAAGGCGACCCAGCCTCACCAACTCCTCCCCAAGACGACTACGGGGAGGCCGACTCCAAGAAGCCGGCCAAGAAGGACGCCGACTCCTAGGAGCTGGCCGAGACCACAACCACCAAAGCTGTTCCCACATAACGGCGACACGACGGGGTGTGGCCATAGTGCGGCCCACTACCCCCAAAGCCCGAGGTGGGCATGGCTACAGAAGGCCGTACGGGACGGCCGTCTCCCGTGCGGCTCGGCACTGTAGCCATGCTGGCCTCGACGTCACCCACGACCGACTCCCGTACGGCCCGCGGGCGGCGGGCCCCTTCAGCCAGAGAGAGGCGTGAAGGCGGCCCGGCCTTTCCCAGTCGGGCAAGAGCGTAGCCGGCCTTCAGAAGCCGGCTACTCCCTTCCTCGAAGCAGGAGCCCCATTAAGGAGACAAGACGAGGTAAGGCTACAATGAGAGCCCCCGAGGCGGCCCACTGTAGCCACGCTTACCTCGACAAAGCCCTCGTCATCAGAGGCGCGGCTACAGTAAGCAGCCGCTGACAAGACCCTAGGCGGTGGGGCCGGCCTGTCGACCAAGTAGCCGGCAGCCGGCGGGACCCACCAGCTGGCGGGACCCACCAGCCGGCGGAGAAGCCGGCGAGCGTAGACACTGACGGTTGGGACCAGAGCCCAGCTGGATTACCATTGTACCCCCGGGGGGTAGGCCTATATAAACCCCTCGGAGCACCCATGCAAAGGGTTGGCCTCTGAGCATAGTTGGCTTCCAAGCATAGCACATACACCATAGATAGAGAGAAGCAAGAGCTAGCCTTGTTCTTCTTCTCCTTTGATCTCAACAGCTCTAGGAGCGATTGTAGCTACCTTTCATCGATCTAGTGATCATGCGGAGACCCCGCAGAGCAGGACTAGGGGTGTTATCTCCTCGGAGAGCCCCGAACCTGGGTAAGATCCGCCGGCGTGCATGTCTTCGCCTCATCCCGTTTCCAGGCACCGGTGACGTTTTATTGGCTCCCACAATGATAAGCCATCCCTTGGCATATGTCGCACCAACCACCCGACATTTGGCGCCCACCGTGGGGCCAGGTGCACCGTTGTCCGGAGACCTGTTCTGGACGGGAACCCTCTTCCTCCCCCGCGAGCGCAGCCAGCCCGCTGCGCCCGATGGCGTTTGCCACGACGCGCTGCAAGGCGTCAACGACGCCTGCGCTGCGAGCTGCCTCGCCGATCTGCTCGGCGAGGCTCGCGTCTCCGACGATGCGTCCGACGCAGGCACCGACTACCCCGAGAGCCGCCTCGTCAGCCTCCTCGACCAACTTCACGTCTCCAGCGAGCCTGCTGCGGACATGGAGTCAGTCGGCTCCACCGACCCGATGCTCATCGACTCCGACACCGCGTCGCTTGACGCCTACCCCTCCGACGTGGTGGTCTTCGACGACCCCCTCCCTCGAGCTGACAGCGGCAGCAGTGCTGTCACCGAAGTGCTGGTCATCAGCCACGTCTCCAACTCGGGCGAGAATGCCCGCGACGCTCAGCAAGCGGCGATGCACGACCTCTCCGTCCCCATCCCGGCCGACACCGACGCCGAGACCCTGGAGGCACGCCGCCTTGCCCTCATCACGGAGGGCCAGAAGATAGCCTCGATGAGACGCCTCACTGAGGCCCACCAGCGCGAAGTCGACCGCGCCGCCTTTGGCACGCCGCCGCCTAGCGGCCCGAGCCGAGCCGGCTTCGTCCAGAAGCGCGGCGCAGCCGTCGCCAGCATGCTGGGCGTAGATCGCCCCGTCTACGCCACCCCGCTCGAGAATCTGCGAGCCGCTCAGGCGGCCGCAGAAGAGCTCATTGGGCTGGGAGCCAATGAGCTCCCCTACATGACGAGATGGATCCAACAGCTGCTCGCCGCGGCTGCAGAACGGCACGAAGCCGGCGCCCGTGCTGATAGTCATCCCTCGCGCCGGGAGCACGCCGTGACGTCCCGCTCGCCGACTGCGAGCGGCGCGTGCCAGAAGAAAGACAAGGAGCCGGCTGCTAGCCGCCGCCGGACCCGCATCACCATCGAGCGCGACGCGGATGGCCGCCCTCGAGCTGTAGAGCACCAAGGAAATCTGCCTCCTCCCCCGCCTCGAAGAGAAAGACGCCTCACTCCGCCGCCTATTACACACCCGACTCTTGGCGAACGACTCGGCCGCCGAGAAGGAGTTGGCGAGAACGACGCCGGCCATAGGATCGACCGCCTTGCTCGATCCTTGGCGTTAGAAGAAGAAGATGATGTCGGCCCGCCATGCTTTGGCCCCCGCATCCACGACGAGCCCTTCCCCAAAGGGTTCTCGCTCCCCTAAGACACGCCCAAGTACAACGGCTCGGTGAAGCCGGAAGATTGGCTCATCGACTACTCCACGGCCGTCAGCATAGCCAACGGCAATGGGCGCGTCGCCGTGAAGTACGTCCCCCTCATGCTGCAAGGCACGGCGCGCACATGGCTCAACAGCCTCAAGCCCTACAGCATCAACAGTTGGCTGGACTTCACCGAAGTCTTCGTCCGCAACTTCACCAGCACCTACAAGCAGCCTCCCAAGCCTCGCCAGCTCTCCCTCTACGTCCAAGGGCCCAACAAGTCGACCCGCGACTACCTCACGCGATGGGCCAAGCTCCGCAACTCCTGCGAGGGGGTGCACGAGGTCCAGGCCATCGAGTACTTCACCGCCGGGTGCCGAGAGGGCACCCTCCTCAAGCACCGACTCCTCTGCGACGAGCCGGCTACCCTCGACGAGTTACTAGTCATCACCGACAAGTACGCTACAGCCGACTCCTCAATGAAGACCGAGCTGCGAGTGGACGCCTCGGGGAAAGTACTAGCTCTGGCTCCCAAAACGCCGGCTGGCGACCCTAATCGGCGCCCCTACCAGAACGACCACAAGCGCAAGGGCCCCATGCCGACTACCTCCAGTCGGCAGGTGGCCACAGTTGAAGACGAGCAGCCCGAAGATCGGCCCGCTCCCAAGAAGAAGGGTGGAAGGCCGGCTTGGTAGCCGTCTTTCTCCTTCGAACAAGCACTCGATGCCCCCTGCAAGTTCCACAGCGGCGCGGAGCCGTCCAACCACACAACTCGGAAATGCCATTGGCTCACCCGCATCACCAAGGGTGAGGGAATGTTCCCGCCTCCGCCTCCCGGCCAGCCGCCTCCAGCTCCTCAGCAGCCGGCGGCTCGACCGGCAGTCGGCGCCATCCAAGACGAATTCCCCGAAGAGCACGCCGCCTACGTCGTCTTCACAAGTCAAGCCGACGACAAGCGCACCCGACGCCGACAGCACCAAGAAGTGAATGCAGTCGCCTCTAGCACCGCCGAGTTCATGCACTGGTCAGAAAAGCCAATCAGCTGGAGCCAGGCCGACCACCCAGAGGCGATGCCTTCGCCTGGCTCCTATGCAATGGTTTGGACGTCACCCTCGCGACGGAGAGGCGAGCTGCCAGATTTTCCCGCGTCTTGATAGACGGCGGAAGCAGTATCAACATACTGTACCGCAATACCATGGAGAAGCTGAATATCAAAGCAAAGCAGCTCATGCCGAGCCGCACCGTCTTCCATGGTATCGTACCCGGCCTGTCTTGCTCTCCAATCGGCAAGATCAAAATGGATGTTCTCTTCGGAGACAAAGATCATTTTCGCCGGGAAGCAATATGGTTCGAGGTAGTGGATTTGGAGAGCCCCTATCATGCATTGCTCGGCCAACCTGCTTTGGCCAAGTTCATGGCTGTGCCCCACTACGCCTACCTGAAGATGAAGATGCCGAGCTCGAAGGGGATCATCACGGTAGCCGGCGACTACAAGAAGTCCATCGAGTGCGCCATGGCCAGTAGCCGGCTAGCCGAGTCCCTCGTGGTGGCAGAAGGGAAGAAGATGTTGGAACGGGTTGTGGCCATGGCCGGCAAGCAGCCGGCCTTGTCCCCCAACCCCAAGGATTGTGATGCGCAGGGCTCCTTCCAGCCTGCAAAAGAGACGAAGAAGATACCTCTGGACCCGGAGCACCCGGAGAGGTTCGCTGTCATTGGGGCGAACTTGGACAGTAAATAGGAAGGCGAGCTCGTCGACTTCCTCCGTGAGAATCGAGACATCTTTGCATGGTCCCCAAAGGACATGCCGGGTGTCCCGAAGGATTTCGCCGAGCACAAATTACATGTCCGAGATGATGCGAAGCCGGTCAAGCAGCCCCTCCGCCGACTGTCAAAAGAGAAGCGAAGAATCGTGGGAGAAGAGATAGCCCGGCTCCTTGCCGCCGGCTTTATCATGGAAGTGTTCTTTCCAGAGTGGCTTGCCAACCCAGTTCTGGTTCTGAAGAAGAATAACAAGTGGCGTATGTGTATAGACTACACGAGTTTGAACAAGGCCTTCCCAAAGGATCCGTTTGCTCTGCCACGGATTGACCAAGTGATAGACTCCACAGCCGGATGCGAGCAGTTAAGTTTTTTGGATGCATACTCAGGGTATCATTAGATCAAGTTGGACCCAGCTGACCGCCTGAAGACTGCCTTCATCACACCCTTTGGAGCTTTCTGCTACCTGACAATGACATTCGGCTTGAGAAATGCCGGTGCCACTTTTCAACGTTGCATGCAGAAATGTCTCTTGAAACAACTCGGCAGAAATGCCCACGTCTACGTAGACGACATTGTGGTGAAGACAGAGAAGCGCGGTACCTTGCTGGAAGACCTGAAAGAAACATTCGCCAACTTGCGCCGATTCCAGATCAAGCTCAATCCCGAGAAGTGCGTGTTTGGAGTGCCAGCCGGCCAGCTGCTAGGCTTCTTGGTCTCCGAACGCGGCATTGAGTGCAACCCCGTCAAGATCAAGGCCATCGAGAGGATGGAGATTCCCACCAAGCTGCGAGATGTGCAGAAGTTCACTGGCTGCTTAGCCTCCCTGAATCGTTTTATCAGCCGACTAGGAGAAAAGGCTCTCCCCTTGTACCGACTCATGAAGAAGTCCACTCACTTTGAGTGGAATGATCAAGCCGACCAAGCCTTCCATGAGTTGAAGAAAATGTTGACCACTCCGCCTGTCCTGGCAGCGCCGACTGAGAAGGAGCCCATGCTCCTCTACATCGCCGCGACTAGCCGAGTCGTCAGCACTGTTGTTGTGGTCCAGCACCCGAGGAAGGCCGAGCCCAGCTGGTCCAGAGGCCGGTCTTACTATCTCAGCAAAGTACTATCCAGGTCAAAGCAAAACTACCCGCACTACCAGAAGATGTGCTATGGAGTGTACTTCGCTGCCAAGAAACTGAAGCCCTACTTCCAAGAGCACCCCATCATGGTCGTGTGCACTGCCCCGCTCGCCGAGATCATAGGCAGCCGGGATGCATCCGGCCGGGTGGCCAAATGGGCCATTGCCTTGGCGCCCTACACGATCTTCTATCAACCCCGCACCGCCATCAAGTCGCAAGCACTGGCCGACTTCCTCGTCGACTGGGCCGAGACCCAGTACCTACCGCCGGCTCCCGACTCTACCCATTGGCGGATGCACTTTGACGGGTCCAAGATGCGCACCGGCTTGGGAGCCGGCATCGTCCTCACCTCTCCCAAAGGCGACAAGCTCAAGTACACGCTGCAGATCCACTTCGCCGCCTCCAACAACGTCGCCGAGTACGAGGCGCTCGTACATGGGCTCCGGCTAGCCAAAGAGCTCGGCATACGCCGGATCCTGTGCTACGGCGACTCAGACTTGGTGGTCCAGCAATCATCTGGCGACTGGGACGCCAAGGACGCGAACATGGCGAGCTACCGTTTCCTCGTCCAGCAGATAAGCGGATACTTCGAAGGGTGCGAGTTCCTTCACGTGCCAAGGGCCGACAATGACCAAGCAGATGCCCTAGCACGGATCGGCTCCACCCGACAAGCCATACCGACTGGCGTCTCCCTCCAGCGCCTCCTCAAGCCGTCCATCAAGCCGTCTCCAGAGTCGGATTCCATCTTCGTACCGCCTGCGCCAGATACAGTCGGATCTGACTGGAAAAATCCCGCAGGCGGCACGGGGACTTCGACAACCGGCCCGGGGACTACCGTAGTCGCACCCGGCCCGGGGACTTCAGAACCCGGCCCGGGGACTGGAGCGGCACAAGAAGCGGTGGCCGACTCCAATGCAACACCCAACCCACCCACCAGAGTCATGGTGGCCACATTAACAGAAGAAGAAGTCACAGCTGCCTCATGGGCCCAGCCCATCCTCAAGTTCCTAGTCAGCAGAGAGCTGCCGACTGACGAGGTCTCATCAAGACTAGTGCAACGACGAGCCGCAGCATACACAATAATCAACAAAGAGCTTGTGAAGCGCAGCGTCACTGGAGTCTTCCAGCGTTGTGTCGAGCCAGAAAAAGGAGTGGCAATCCTCAAAGATATCCACCAAGGCGAATGCGGCCATCACGCAGCCTCAAGATCCCTCGTGGCCAAGGCTTTCCGCCACGGTTTCTTCTGGCCGACTGCCTTGGAGGATGCCAAAGAAATAGTCAAGAGCTGCAGAGGATGTCAAGTTTTTAGTTCCAAGCAACACCTGCCAGCTTCTGCCCTCAAAACCATTCCCCTCACTTGGCCTTTTGCTGTCTGGGGACTGGACATGGTGGGCCCTTTCAAGACAGCCCGCGGTGGCCTGACACATCTACTTGTTGCTGTGGACAAGTTCACAAAGTGGATTGAAGCAAAGCAAATTAAGAAGCTGAACGGGCCGACTGCCGTGACATTCATCACCGACATCACTACTCGGTACGGCGTGCCGCACAGCATCATCACCGACAACGGCACGAACTTCGCCAAAGGAGCACTGGCACGTTTCTGCGCGACGCAGGGCATCCGACTGGACTTAGCGTCCGTTGCCCACCCGCAGTCAAACGGCCAGGTCGAGCGAGCAAATGGACTCATCCTCTCCGGCATCAAGCCCCGACTGGTTGTACCACTGGAGCGATCGGCCGGCTGCTGGCTCGAAGAGCTGCCGGCTGTCCTCTGGAGTCTGCGCACTACACCCAACAAGTCAACCGGCTTCACTCCATTCTTCCTCGTGTACGGTGCCGAGGCTGTCATCCCAACATACATCGAGTTCGACTCGCCTCGAATCACCATGTACATGGAGGAGGAGGCCAAAGAAGCAAGAGAAGACGGCGTGGCTTTACTGGAAGAAGGCCGGCTGTTAGCACTCAGCCGGTCCGCCATCTACCAGCAAGGGCTGCGCCGCTACTACAACCGCAAGGTCAAGCCAAGATCCTTCCAAGAGGGCGACCTTGTGCTCCGGCTGATCCAGCGAACAGCCGGCCAGCACAAGCTCTCGGCCCCTTGGGAAGGCCCCTTCGTCGTGAGCAAGGAACTCGGCAACGACTCCTACTACTTGATCGACGCGCAAAAACCAAGAGCACGCAAGAGAGACGACTCCGGCAAGGAGTCCGAGCGACCATGGAACGCAGACCTCCTAAGACGATTTTACAGCTGAAAAGCAGTATGTATCACGCTCCCCTTTTGTATTAAGTACAAACCAACAGGCCCCCCGAACAGTACTCGGGGACTACCTTTTATTTATCTATGAATGACGAGTGTCATATCCATGAATGTATTATTACATTTTGAATTTTTGTCCGGCACCGGGTTCGACTAGTCGGCCCGGGGACTGGCCGCCTTGAGCTATATCGAAAGTTTTTCCTAAAAGTCAGAAAAGTAGTGCGCCGGCTCCCGAGTCCTCTCTTGTTGAAAGTTGCAGCTCAAAGAACTGACTGTCCGACTAACAAGAGGCAAGACAGAAAGGACGCCCACACGAAAAACGGCTAAGGAACAACGAACCTATATAGCAAAGAGACGGCCTCCAAACATGCCTGCCGGCTACCAGAGCAGCCGGCTGGCCGGCTTCCTAAAAAACTTAGCTTTAGTCTAGCAGAGCTAAAGTACTTCCCCCTCCCCAATCGGCCAGGCACTCCCCCGGCTACAGATTGCAGAGCAACTGTTTGACTGGGGAGGCGGCAACCAAGGGAGGGCGACAAAGGAAAAAGCAGAAGGACAAAAAGCAAAAGTACAAGGAAAGACCAAATGCATAAGTTATATATACATAAAGCCCCCAACAGGCGGCAACAGACATAAGTTCGAATACACCCAGAGGGTGGAATTGTGCAGAATTTAACCAAACATTGTTCTAAAGAGTAACAAGACAGGAAAAGCAAAAAACGACAGACTAGGGTGCGACATGGAGGCCGAGCTGGTCGGTGAAGGCAGCCTCGCCGGCTGAAGGAGTGGCCGACTAGCGGGCCCCGGCTTGACCACCACCTGCGGCAGGAGGCGTGGAGACGCGCGACGTGGTGCTGGAGGTGCGGTCAGGCTGAGGCTGGCCGGCTGCTCCACCAGCCGGCTCGGCGTCTTCACCTTCCTCCTCCTCTTCTTCACCCTCGTTGCTGGAGTCGATCTCCTCCGCCGAGTCTTCGCCGTACGCCGGGTCCAGCCCGAACCACTCCTCCGGCTGGGCAACTCCATTGTCGTCCACCTCGGGGGCGAAGACGCTGGTGTCGGTATAGTCGGCGATCGCCGAAGCCCGCCGAATGATGGTCGGCGGCGCCGGCTCCAGCTCCGTGTCGGCTTGCTGCCGCCAGGTAGCCAGCTGGTCCAGGCTCAGGTCGGGATACCAGGCCTTGACGAACTCCAGCGCCCGCCTGGCGCCGGAGCGAGCCGCCGAGGCCTTCCAAGACTCGAAGCGGCCGACTGCCACCTCCAGCCAGTCGGCGGTCCGACTGGGGGTGCGAGGGACCGCTTGGCCGGGCCAGAGGGCGGCCAAGACCTGCGCCCCGGCACGCTGAAGCCGGCGGAGCAGCCGGTGAGCCGGCTGGATGCGAGCCTGGATCGCCAGGAGCTGTTCCTCCAGCGAGCGGCCGGCGGTTGGAAAGATTTCAAAGCCGGCTTGCCTCCGCGCCTGGCGAGGGGCCTCGATGGTCTGGTTGGCGGCAGTAGAATAGCCAGGGAA
This sequence comes from Triticum aestivum, assembly GCF_018294505.1. NCBI lineage: Eukaryota > Viridiplantae > Streptophyta > Magnoliopsida > Poales > Poaceae > Triticum > Triticum aestivum. The sequence continues at coordinate 121,517,001 of NC_057811.1, read as the reverse complement.
ATACTCTGCGCAAGAAAGAAGAAGAAAGGAAGAAAAGAACACCAAAATCAGAAAAATGAGCCAAAGTGGCAGACGACAAGAAAGGACGAAGGGGTAGGCGGCTTACCGTCAACCAGATCTTCGATCTGGCCATAGCCAGAGACCAGAGTCTGCCTGGCCTCAGCCCAGCCGGCCGCCTCCGTCTCGAACTCGGCCTGGAGAGTGGCTTCGCGGTCTTGTGCCGCCTTCAGTGCCGCCTTGTGGCTTTCTTCCTGGTCGGCCAACTTCTTGGCCAGGCGGTCGCGCTCCTGCACCAAGGCGGCGAGCTCGGCATCCTTGGCACGAAGAGAAGTTTGGGACTCCCCCAGCTGTGCCCTCAGACTGGCGTTGGCCGCTGCAAAGTCGGAAGAAGAAGAAGAACAGTAAGAAATCGTCAAGGAAGATCCGACCCGACTGCTCAGCAGTCGGCCCGAATCTTGGGGACTACACCCAGTAGGTGCGCTGACGCGCCCCCACATGAGATAAAGATCAAGCCACGTACCTCGGCTCTCAGTAAGGTCGGCGGTCTTCTGAGTCAGCTCCCGAGCCTGGGAGTTGAAGGCAGCCGCTCGAAGGTTGTGGTAGTCCTGCAAGATGGACAGAAGACCGAAGTGAGAACAAAAATAGCAAAGGCAAATCCACCAAGAAGTTCCAAGCCGCCTGCTCAGCAGCCGGCTCGGAACTCGGGGACTACACCTAGTGGGTGCGCTGACGCGCCCCCACGGAAGAAATCAAGATCAAGAAAAAAGCAAAGTCAAGAAGAAGCAAGATGGGGAATACTAACCCGGATGGCCGCCCGCGTTGCGAGGAACTCGTCGGTAAACTGCCTCAGCGCCGCGGCCTGGCTTTGGAGCCGGGTCCGGACGTCTTGTGCAGCCACGTTCACTACGGCTGTCCCTCCGCCCGGCGTCCACCCCGAGGTAGCGCTGGCCGCCTCCGCATCTCGGGCCGACGAGCTGGAGCCCACGGCCGGCTGTGGCTCCGACGCGGCCTTCTGTGGCTCCGACGTGGCCTTCCCCGCGCGCCGGCTCGGCGGCACCCGAACCGCCACCTCAGCCCCCGCGGTCGGCTCGCCCTCCGCCGACTGTGCAGGCGGCGGATCAGGCTGGCTGCCTTGGGCCGCCCCGGTTGGCGGGGTCGGCTCCGGCGCCTTCTCCAAGATGATGACGTCGTCGCCGCTTCCCCCCAGCCCCGGCTGGTCGCCGCTGGCTCCCCCTGGCGAGGGTTCCATGTCCTCAGGCGCCATGACACGCAGCGGGGTGACCATCAAAACCTCCCCCGCCGCCGCCGCGGCCTTAGCCTCTGCCTGGGCCCTGGCTGCGGCCTCGGCGAGTGCCTTCGCCGCCTCCTCCTCCCGTGCCGCCTGGGCGGCGGCCTCCTTCCGTGCCTCCACCTCCCGTGCCTCCTGCTCCTCCCGCGCCTCCCGCGCGTTCCTTTCCGTCGCCTCCTGATGGTCGACGCGGGGGTCCATGCGGCGGGTGGTGCTCCCAGAGCCCCTTGGCGACTCAACGACGGAGCCGGCAGCCGCCCACTCAAGTGACAACGGAGCTCTGATCGTTGAAGAAAAAGACGAGAGTTCAAGAACCACCAAAGAAAAGAAAGAAAGAGAGTACACAAAGTGAGATTCGGACTTACGCCGACACGGTCTGCGGTTGCTTCACCACCTTGCGGAAACGAGCCGCCTTCGCGGCCGCCTCCTCCCGCCTGGTGGCTGCCGCCCCGCCTCTGGGTTTCTTCGTTCGGCTGCCGAACAAGCCCTGGGCGGCGCGACGCTTCTGACCTCCACCCCGAGCAGGCTGCATGGCGGAGGAGCCCGCGCCGCGTCCAGATGCCGGCTGGCGGCGCGGGACGGCTTCGGCTTCATCGTCGTCCGGCCAGTCGTCAAAGGTGGCAGTGAACCCGGAGCCGCCTGTTTCGCCGCCGGCTTGGCCTCCGCCCGGCTTGACGTCTTCGTCCATATGGACCGCCCCCAGGTCGGGGTCCTCCAGGTCATGTTCGGTCCGGTCGGGGACGAAGCGGCGCTCCATGTCTGACCCGCCGGCCGGCCGAAGCAGAGGTCTCTATCGAAGAACAAGCCGACTAAGTCAGAGTCGGCCAAGAGATGCTCGGCAACAAGGCTGAGAGAGAGAAAAAGACACAGGGAGAGCATACCGTAGGCGGCGGATTGGCTCGGCTATACGGCTCCTTGCCGAACTGCCACTCTTCGGTGAGTTCGCAGTTCGCAAGGTAGTTCACCATGTAGGCGACCTCATGGCGCGGCATCTCCTTGGTGCACATTCGGCTAGGATCGAGCTGGCCGCTCATCTGACAGATCAGATGAGGCTGGCTCTAGAGCGGAAGAATCCGGCGCGTGACGAATGCGGCCAGAAGGTCGGGCCCCGTCAGGCCCTTCGACTGGACCATCACCCGCAGTCGGGCGATGGCGGCGTTTCCCGCCGGCGACAACGTCACAGCCCGGAAGGACCACTGGGGCAGCCTGCCCGCCGGTGGGCCGGCTACGTAAGCCGGCAGGTTGATGTAGTCGCCCCGTGGGGCGATGTCCCGCACGTGAAGTATGACTTCTGCCACTTCTTCACCGATTGGATCAGCGTGATGACGGGGAAGGGGTTGTCGGCAGCCGATCTCCGCGACGCGATGAAGGCGCCAGTATGAGCCGGCACGCCCTTAACGCGCGTGCCCAGCTTCGACTGGAAGAACTCCCCCCAGAGCTCAAGGGTGGGGAGGACACCGAGATAGCCCTCGCACAGGGTGACGAAGGCGGACAGCAGCACCACCGCGTTGGGGGTGAGATGGTGCGGCTGGAGCTGATAGAATTCGAGCCAGGAGCGGAAGAAGGCGCTCACTGGCAGGCCGGAGCCGCGCAAGAAGTGCGAGCGGAAGACCACCCGCTCGCCCTCCTGCGGCCTCGGCGAGATTTCCTTCTCCGGCGCGAGGCGAACCTCCACTTTGTCCGCGCTGGGCAGCCGCTGCGTGTCGCGGAGGAAATCGACGTGGTTGTCATGGACGTTGGAGCCGTCCCAATCCCCACCAAGCCGCTCTACGGTGGGAGGCATGGCGAAAGCTAGCACGGCGGCGGAGGAGCGTGCGGTGGAAGAGCGCGGCGGTGAGGCGCTGTCGCAAGAACTGGCAAGAGGAAGAAGACGGTGGAAGTAGGAGGAGCGTGCGAGGGCCTGCCGCCCTCCACCTCCCCTTACTTATAGCCTCACGAGGCCGAAGAGGCCGGACGTGGGGGGGCATGGGATTAACTACGCCCACTCCCCCCACGTCTCGCGATTATTGCGCATGAATGCGAGCCGAAAATGCCGCACGGAACGTGCGGGCAGTTTCGGGATACAAAGGATCCGCGCCTGGGCCGGGGCGCGGACGTGGCGGGCCCCCTCCCTGCGGCGACGTCCTGTCACGCGCGTGGGCTGGCAGGCTTTCCGGCCACGTGGTTCGCCGACGGCCCGTGGCCGGCCGGCGGCCCGGTGCACGTGCCAGCGGGCTCCCGCCCTCCGCCTCCAGAAGATTTCGACTCAGGCGGCGCGCCTGACCAAGGCCGGCTCCCAGCTGCCGGCTTGTCACGATAGGAAGCTGATCGAGCTTCTCAACCCCCACTCCACCTCGAAGCCCAATCAGCTTCGGGGACTACTGTCGGAGTAAATGGCCACGGGTAGCCTAACCGACTGCCCCTGGTTCTTCTGGAAAAAAATTCAGGCCTTCGGGCTTCCAAGCACTCCGAGCATTGGGCCGCCTTCCCTGGCTGGCTACCTCTGAAGCCGACTCCCGGAAGGCAACCCAGCCTCACCAACTCCTCCCCAAGACGACTACGGGGAGGCCGACTCCAAGAAGCCGGCCAAGAAGGACGCCGACTCCTAGGAGCCGGCCGAGACCACAACCACCAAAGCTGTTCCCACATAACCGTGACACGACAAGGTGTGGCCACAGTGCGGCCCACTACCCCCAAAGCCCGAGGCGGGCATGGCTACAGGAGGCCGTACGGGACGACCGTCTCCCGTGCGGCTCGGCACTGTAGCCATGCTGGCCTCGACGTCACCCACGACCGACTCCCGTACGGCCCGCGGGCGGCGGGCCCCTTCAGCCAGAGAGAGGCGTGAAGGCGGCCCGGCCTTTCCCAGTCGGCCAAGAGCGTAGCCGGCCTTCAGAAGCCGGCTACTCCCTTCCTCGAAGCAGGAGCCCCATTAAGGAGACAAGACGAGGTAAGGCTACAGTGAGAGCCCCCGAGGCGGCCCACTGTAGCCACGCTTACCTCGACAAAGCCCTCGTCATCAGAGGCGCGGCTACAGTAAGCAGCCGCCGACAAGACCCTAGGCGGTGGGGCCGGCCTGTCGACCAAGTAGCCGGCAGCCGGCGGGACCCACCAGCCGGCGGGACCCACCAGCCGGCGGAGAAGCCGGCGAGCGTAGACACTGACGGCTGGGACCAGAGCCCAGCCGGATTACCATTGTACCCCCGGGGGGTAGGCCTATATAAACCCCTCGGAGCACCCATGCAAAGGGTTGGCCTGTGAGCATAGTTGGCTTCCAAGCATAGCACATACACCATAGATAGAGAGAAGCAAGAGCTAGCCTTGTTCTTCTTCTCCCTTGATCTCAACAGCTCTAGGAGCAATGGTAGCTACCTTTCATCGATCTAGTGATCATGCGGAGACCCCGCAGAGCAGGACTAGGGGTGTTATCTCCTCGGAGAGCCCCGAACCTGGGTAAGATCCGCCGGCGTGCATGTCTTCGCCTCATCCCGTTTCCAGGCACCGGCGACGTTTTATTGGCTCCCACAATGATAAGCAATCCCTTGGCATATGTCGCACCAACCACCCGACAATTGACTTGACCCATTTCGTTAGCTTAGCACCCGATCGTTTAGTATGTTGCTATTGCTTTCTTCATGACTTATACATGTTCCTATGACTATGAGATTATGCAACTCCCGTTTACCGGAGGAACACTTTGTGTGCTACCAAAGGTCACAACGTAACTGGGTGATTATAAAGGTGCTCTACAGGTGTCTCCAAAGGTACTTGTTGGGTTGGCGTATTTCGAGATTAGGATTTGGCACTCCGATTGTCGGAGAGGTATCTCTGTGCCCACTCGGTAATGCACATCACTATAAGCCTTGCAAGCATTGTGACTAATGAGTTAGTTGCGGGATGATGTATTACGGAACGAGTAAAGAGACTTGCCGGTAACGAGATTGAACTAGGTATCGAGATACCGACGATCGAATCTCGGGCAAGTAACATACCGATGACAAAGGGAACAACGGATGTTGTTATGCGGCCTGATCGATAAAGATCTTCGTAGAATATGTGGGAGCCAATATGGGCATCCAGGTCCCGCTATTGGTTATTGACCGGAGAGGTGTCTCGGTCATGTCTACATAGTTCTCGAACCCAAAGGGTCCGCACGCTTAAAGTTACGATATCAGTTATATTATGAGTTTATATGTTTTGATGTACCGAAGGTTGTTCGGAGTCCCGGATGTGATCACGGACATGACGAGGAGTCTCGAAATGGTCGAGATGTAAAGATTGATATATTGGACGACTATATTCGGACACAGGAAGTGTTCCGGAGAAGTTTCGGATTAAATCGGAGTGCCGGAGGGTTACCGGAACCCCCCGGGGAAGTATTGGGCCTTGGTGGGCCTTGAGGGGAGGGAGAGGGCAGCAGCCATGAGGTGGCGCGCCCCCTCCCAAGGGGAGTCCTAGTTGGACTAGGAGAGGGGGGCGCAGCCCCCTTTCCCTTTCCCTCTCCCTCTCCCTCTCTTTTCCTTCCCCCCTCTTTTCCTAGTAGGACTAGGAAAGGGGAGTCCTACTCCTACTAGGAGGAGGACACCCCCTCTCTCTCCTTGGCGCGCCTAGGGCAGCCGGCCTCCCCCTTGCTCCTTTATATACGGGGGCAGGGGGCACCTGAGAACACACTTGATATACGATATTTTAGCCGTGTGCGGTGCCCCCCTTCACCAGATTACACCTCGATAATACCGTCGCGGAGCTTAGGCAAAGCCCTGCGTCGGTGGAACATCATCATCGTCACCACGCCGTCGTGCTGACGAAACTCTCCCTCAACACTCGCCTGGATCGGAGTTCGAGGGACGTCATCGAGCTGAACGTGTGTAGAACTTCGGAGGTGCCGTGCGTTCGGTACTTGATCGGTCGGATCGTGAAGACGTACGACTACATCAACCGCGTTGTGATAACGCTTCCGCTGTCGGTCTACGAGGGTACGTGGACAACACTCTCCCCTCTCGTTGCTATGCATCACCATGATCTTGCGTGTGCGTAGGAATTTTTTTGAAATTACTACGTTCCCCAACAGTGGCATCCGAGCCAGGTTTTATGCGTTGATGCTATGCACGAGTAGAACACAAGTGAGTTATGGGCGATATAAGTCATACTGCTTACCAGCATGTCATACTTTGGTTCAGCGGTATTGTGAGATGAAGCGGCCCGTACCGACATTACGCGTACGCTTACCAGAGACTGGTTTCACCGTTGCGAGCACTCGTTGCTTAAAGGTGACGGGCGGGTGTCTGTCTCTCTCACTTTAGTTGAACCGAGTGTGGCTACACCCGGTCCTTGCGAAGGTTAAAACAGCACCAACTTGACAAACTATCGTTGTGGTTTTGATGCGTAGGTAAGAACGGTTCTTGCTAAGCCCGTAGCAGCCACGTAAAACTTGCAACAACAAAGTAGAGGACGTCTAACTTGTTTTTGCAGGGCATGTTGTGATGTGATATGGTCAAGACATGATGTGATATAATTTGTTGTATGAGATGATCATGTTTTGTAACCGAGTTATCGGCAACTGGCAGGAGCCATATGGTTGTCGCTTTATTGTATGAGATGCTATCACCATGTAATAGTTTTACTTTATCACTAAGCGGTAGCGATAGTCGTAAAAGCAATTATTTGGCGAGACGACAACGATACTACGATGGAGATCAAGGTGTCGCGCCGGTGACGATGGTGATCATGACGGTGCTTCGGAGATGGAGATCACGAGCACGGTGCTTCGGGGATGGAGATCACAAGCACAAGATGATGATGGCCATATCATATCACTTATATTGATTGCATGTGATGTTAATCCTTTATGCATCTTATCTTGCTTTGATTGACGGTAGCATTATAAGATGATCTCTCACTAAAATTTGAAGATAAAAGTGTTCTCCTTGAGTATGCACCGTTGCAAAAGTTCTTCGTGCTGAGACACCACGTGTTAATCGGGTGTGATAGGCTCTACGTTCAAATACAATGGGTGCAAAACAGTTGCACACGCGGAATACTCAGGTTAAACTTGACGAGCCTAGCATATACAGGTATGGCCTCGGAACACAGAGACCGAAAGGTCGAGCGTGAATCATATAGTAGATATGATCAACATAGTGATGTTCACCATTGAAACTACTCCATCTCACGTGTTAATCAGACATGGTTTAGTTGCTTTGGATCACGTAATCACTTAGATGATTAGAGGGATGTCTATCTAAGTGGGAGTTCTTAAGTAATATGATTAATTGAACTTAAATTTATCATGAACTTAGTACCTGATAGTATCTTGCTTGTCTATGTTAATTGTAGATAAATGGCCCGTGCTGTTGTTCCGTTGAATTTTAATGCGTTCCTTGAGAAAGCTAAGTTGAAAGATGATGGTAGCAATTACACGGACTGGGTCCGTAACTTGAGGATTATCCTCATTGCTGCACAGAAGAATTACGTCCTGGAAGCACCGCTAGGTGCCAGGCCTCCTGCAAGAGCTACGCCAGAAGTTATGAACGTCCGGCAAAGAAAAGCTGATGACTACTCAATAGTTCAGTGTGCCATGCTTTATGGCTTAGAACCGGGACTTCAACAACGTTTTGAACGTCATGGAGCATATGAGATGTTCCAGGAGTTGAAGTTAATATTTCAAGCAAATGCCTGGACTGAGAGATATGAAGTCTCCAATAAGTTCTATAGCTGCAAGATGGAAGAGAATAGTTCTGTAAGTGAGCATATACTCAGAATGTCTGGGTATAATAATCACTTGGTTCAACTGGGAGTTGAACTTCCGGATGATTGCGTCATTGACAGAATTCTTCAATCACTACCACCAAGCTACAAGAGCTTCGTGATGAACTATAACATGCAAGGGATGGATAAGACAATTCCCGAGCTCTTCGCAATGCTAAAGGCAGCGGAGGTAGAAATCAAAAAGGAGCATCAAGTGTTGATGGTCAGTAAAACCACTAGTTTCAAGAAAAAGGGCAAAGGAAAGAAGAAGGGGAACTTCAAGAAGAACAGTAAGCAAGTTGCTGTTCAGGAGAAGAAACCCAAGTCTGGACCTAAGCCTGAAACTGAGTGCTTCTACTGTAAGCAGACTGGTCACTGGAAGCGGAACTGCCCCAAGTATTTGGCGGAAAAGAAGGATGGCAAGGTTAACAAAGGTATATGTGATATACAAGTTATTGATGTGTACCTTACCAATGCTCGTAGTAGCACCTGGGTATTTGATACTGGTTCTGTTGCTAATATTTGCAACTCCAAACAGGGATACGGATTGAGCGAAGATTGGCTAAGGACGAGGTGACGATGCGCGTGGGAAATGGTTCCAAAGTCGATGTGATCGCCGTCGGCACGCTACCTCTACATCTACCTTCGGGATTAATATTAGACCTAAATAATTGTTATTTGGTGACAGCGTTGAGCATGAACATTATATCTGGATCTTGTTTAATGTGAGACGGTTATTCATTTAAATCAGAGAATAATGGTTGTTCTATTTATATGAATAATATCTTTTATGGTCATGCACCCTTGAAGAGTGGTCTATTTTTAATGAATCTCGATAGTAGTGATACACATATTCAAAATGTTGAAGCCAAAAGATTCAGAGTTAATAATGAAAGTGCAACTTATTTGTGGCACTGCGGTTTGGGTCATATCGATGTAAAGCGCATGAAGAAACTCCATACTGATGGAATTTTGGAATCACTTGATTTTGAATCACTTGGTACTTGCGAACCATGCCTTATGGGCAAGATGACCAAAACACCGTGCTCCGGTACTATGGAGAGAGCAACAGATTTGTTGGAAATCATACATACAGATGTATGTGGTCCGATGAATATTGAGGCTCGTGGCGGATATCGTTATTTTCTCACCTTCACAGATGATTTGAGCAGATATGGGTATATCTACTTAATGAAACATAAGTCTGAAACATTTGAAAAGTTCAAAGAATATCAGAGTGAAGTTGAAAATCATCGTAACAAGAAAATTAAATTCCTACGATCTGATCATGGAGGAGAATATTTGAGTTACGAGTTTGGTCTACATTTGAAACAATGCGGAATAGTTTCGCAACTCACGCCACCCGGAACACCACAGTGTAATGGTGTGTCCGAACGTCGTAATCATACTTTATTAGATATGGTGCGATCTATGATGTCTCTTACTGATTTACCGCTATCGTTTTGGGGTTATGCTTTAGAGACGGCTGCATTCACTCTAAATAGGACACCATCGAAATCCGTTGAGACGACGCCTTATGAACTATGGTTTGGCAAGAAACCAAAGTTGTCGTATCTTAAAGTTTGGGGTTGCGGTGCTTATGTGAAGAAACTTCAACCTGATAAGCTCGAACCCAAATCGGAGAAATGTGTCTTCATAGGATACCCAAAAGAGACTGCTGGGTATACCTTCTATCACATATCCGAAGGCAAGATATTTGTTGCTAGGAATGGATCCTTTCTAGAGAAGGAGTTTCTCTCGAAAGATGTGAGTGGGAGGAAAGTAGAACTTGATGAGGTAACTGTACCTGCTCCCTTATTGGAAAGTAGATCATCGCAGAAATCAGTTTCTGTGACACCTACACCAAGTAGTGAGGAAGTTAATGATAATGATCATGAAACTTCAGATCAAGTTATTACTAAACTTCATAGGTCAACTAGATCAAGAACCGCACCAGAGTGGTACGGTAATCCTGTTCTGGAGGTCATGTTACTAGACCATGGCGAACCTTCGAACTATGAAGAAGCGATGGTGAGCCCAGATTCCGCAAAATGGCTTGAAGCCATGAAATCCGAGATGGGATCCATGTATGAGGACAAAGTATGGACTTTGGTTGACTTGCCCGATGGTCGGCAAGCCATTGAAAACAAATGGATCTTCGAGAAGAAGACTGACGCTGATGGTAATGTTACTGTCTATAAAGCTCGACTTGTTGCAAAAGGTTTTCGACAAGTTCAAGGGATTGACTACGATGAGACCTTCTCACCCGTAGCGATGCGTAAGTCTGTCCGAATCATGTTAGCAATTGCCGCATTTTATGATTATGAAATTTGGCAAATGGATGTCAAAACTGCATTCCTGAATGGATTTCTGGAAGAAGAGTTGTATATGATGCAACCAGAAGGTTTTGTCGATCCAAAGGGAGCTAACAAAGTGTGCAAGCTCCAGCGATCCATTTATGGACTGGTGCAAGCCTCTCGGAGTTGGAATAAACGCTTTGATAGTGTGATCAAAGCATTTGGTTTTATACAGACTTTTGGAGAAGCCTGTATTTACAAGAAAGTGAGTGGGAGCTCGATAGCATTTCTGATATTATATGTGGATGACATATTACTGATTGGAAATGATACAGAATTTCTGGATAGCATAAAGGGATACTTGAATAAGAGTTTTTCAATGAAAGACCTCGGTGAAGCTGCATATATATTAGGCATTAAGATCTATAGAGATAGATCAAGACGCTTAATTGGACTTTCACAAAGCACATACCTTGACAAAGTTTTGAAGAAGTTCAAAATGGATCAAGCAAAGGAATGGTTCTTGCGTGTACTACAAGGTGTGAGATTGAGTAAGACTCAATGCCCGACCACTGCAGAAGATAGAGAGAAGATGAAAGATGCTCCCTATGCTTCAGCCATAGGCTCTATCATGTATGCAATGCTGTGTACCAGACCTGATGTGTCCTTTGCTATAAGTTTAGCAGGGAGGTACCAAAGTAATCCAGGAGTGGATCACTGGACAGCGGTCAAGAACATCCTGAAATACCTGAAAAGGACTAAGGATATGTTTCTCGTTTATGGAGGTGACAAAGAGCTCATCGTAAGGGGTTACATTGATGCAAGCTTTGACACTGATCCAGACGATTCGAAATCGCAAACCGGATACGTATTTACATTGAATGGTGGAGCTGTCAGTTGGTGCAGTTCCAAGCAAAGTGTCATGGCGGGATCTACGTGTGAAGCGGAATACATAGCTGCTTCGGAAGCAGCGAATGAAGGAGTCTGGATGAAGGAGTTCATATCCGATCTAGGTGTCATACCTAGTACATCGGGACCAATGAAAATCTTTTGTGATAATACTGGTGCAATTGCCTTAGCAAAGGAATCCAGATTTCACAAGAGAACCAAGCACATCAGAAGACGCTTCAATTCCATCCGGGATTTAGTCCAGGTGGGAGACATAGAAGTTTGCAAGATACATACGGATCTGAATGTTGCAGACCCGTTGACTAAGCCTCTTCCACGAGCAAAACATGATCAGCACCAAGACTCCATGGGTGTAAGAATCATTACTATGTAATCTAGATTATTGACTCTAGTGCAAGTGGGAGACTGAAGGAAATATGCCCTAGAGGCAATAATAAAGTATTATATATTTCCTTATATCATGATAAATGTTTATTATTCATGCTAGAATTGTATTAACCGGAAACGTAATACATGTGTGAATACATAGACAAACAGAGTGTCACTAGTATGCCTCTACTTGACTAGCTCGTTAATCAAAGATGGTTATGTTTCCTAGCCATAGACATGAGTTGTCATTTGATTAACGGGATCACCTCATTAGGAGAATGACGTGATTGATGTCGGAGTAAATGGCCACGGGTAGCCTAACCGACTGCCCCTGGTTCTTCTGAAAAAATTATCAGGCCTTCGGGCCTCCAAGCACTCCGAGCATTGGGCCGCCTTCCCTGCCCGGCTACCTCTGAAGCCGACTCCCGGAAGGCGACCCAGCCTCACCAACTCCTCCCCAAGACGACTACGGGGAGGCCGACTCCAAGAAGCCGGCCAAGAAGGACGCCGACTCCTAGGAGCTGGCCGAGACCACAACCACCAAAGCTGTTCCCACATAACGGCGACACGACGGGGTGTGGCCATAGTGCGGCCCACTACCCCCAAAGCCCGAGGTGGGCATGGCTACAGAAGGCCGTACGGGACGGCCGTCTCCCGTGCGGCTCGGCACTGTAGCCATGCTGGCCTC